>NC_143024.1:28952500-29022500 GCF_057628025.1 Oncorhynchus mykiss
TGTAGCGAAATGCTTGTGCTTCTAGTTCCGACAATGCAGTAATAACCAACAAGTAATCTAACTAACAATTCCAAAACTACTGTCTTGTACACAGTGTAAGGGGATAAAGAATATGTACATAAGGATATATGAATGAGTGATGGTACAGAGCAGCATAGGCAAGATACAGTAGATGGTATCGAGTACAGTATATACATATGAGATGAGTATGTAAACAAAGTGGCATAGTTAAAGTGGCTAGTGATACATGTATTACATAAGGATACAGTCGATGATATAGAGTACAGTATATACATATGAGATGAGTATGTAAACAAAGTGGCATAGTTAAAGTGGCTAGTGATACATGTATTACATAAGGATACAGTCGATGATATAGAGTACAGTATATACGTATGCATATGAGATGAATAATGTAGGGTAAGAAACATTATATAAGGTAGCATTGTTTAAAGTGGCTAGTGATATATTTACATCATTTCCCATCAATTCCCATTATTAAAGTGGCTGGAGTTGAGTCAGTGTCAGTGTGTTGGCAGCAGCCACTCAATGTTAGTGGTGGCTGTTTAACAGTCTGATGGCCTTGAGATAGAAGCTGTTTTTCAGTCTCTCGGTCCCAGCTTTGATGCACCTGTACTGACCTCGCCTTCTGGATGATAGCGGGGTGAACAGGCAGTGGCTCGGGTGGTTGATGTCCTTGATGATCTTTATGGCCTTCCTGTGACATCGGGTGGTGTAGGTGTCCTGGAGGGCAGGTAGTTTGCCCCCGGTGATGCGTTGTGCAGACCTTACTACCCTCTGGAGAGCCTTACGGTTGAGGGCGGAGCAGTTGCCGTACCAGGCGGTGATACAGCCCGCCAGGATGCTCTCGATTGTGCATCTGTAGAAGTTTGTGAGTGCTTTTGGTGACAAGCCGAATTTCTTCAGCCTCCTGAGGTTGAAGAGGCGCTGCTGCGCCTTCTTCACAATGCTGTCTGTGTGAGTGGACCAATTCAGTTTGTCTGTGATGTGTATGCCGAGGAACTTAAAACTTGCTACCCTCTCCACTACTGTTTTTTGCTAGTAACTATTCTATAATTGTATTTTATTTTCTATTCCATTTAATTTAATTCCATTCCATTCTATTATTTTCTAATCATTTCGGTTCTATTCTATTCTTACTATTACCATCCACTATTCTATTATATTATATTAGGCTATATTCTATTCTATTATGTTAGGCTATATTATATTATGTTAGGCTATATTATATTATGTTAGGCTATATTCTATTCTATTATGTTAGGCTATATCATATTATGTTAGGCTATATTCTATTCTATTATGTTAGGCTATATTATATTATGTTAGGCTATATTCTATTCTATTATGTTAGGCTATATTATATTATGTTAGGCTATATTCTATTCTATTATGTTAGGCTATATTATATTATGTTAGGCTATATTCTATTCTATTATGTTAGGCTATATTATATTATGTTAGGCTATATTCTATTCTATTATGTTAGGCTATATTCTATTCTATTATGTTAGGCTATATTATATTATGTTAGGCTATATTCTATTCTATTATGTTAGGCTATATTATATTATGTTAGGCTATATTCTATTCTATTATGTTAGGCTATATTCTATTCTATTATGCTAGGCTATATTCTATTCTATTATGTTAGGCTATATTATATTATGTTAGGCTATATTCTATTCTATTATGTTAGGCTATATTATATTATGTTAGGCTATATTCTATTATATTATGTTAGGCTATATTCTATTCTATTATGTTAGGCTATATTATATTATGTTAGGCTATATTCTATTATATTATGTTAGGCTATATTATATTATGTTAGGATATATTATATTCTATTATGTTAGGCTATATTCTATTCTATTATGTTAGGCTATATTCTATTCTATTTTATTAGGCTATATTATATTATGTTAGGCTATATTCTATTCTATTCTATTAGGCTATATTATATTATGTTAGGCTATATTCTATTCTATTCGGCTATATTATATTATGTTAGGCTATATTCTATTCTATTTTATTAGGCTATATTATATTATGTTAGGCTATATTCTATTCTATTATGTTAGGCTATATTCTATTATGTTAGGCTATATTCTATTCTATTCTATTAGGCTATATTATATTATGTTAGGCTATATTCTATTCTATTAGGCTATATTCTATTATGTTAGGCTATATTCTATTCTATTAGGCTATATTCTATTCTATTAGGCTATATTATATTATGTTAGGCTATATTCTATTCTATTTTATTAGGCTATATTATATTATGTTAGGCTATATGCTATTCTATTCTATTAGGCTATATTATATTATGTTAGGCTATATTCTATTTTATTAGGCTATATTATATTATGTTAGGCTATATTCTATTCTATTTTATTAGGCTATATTCTATTCTATTATGTTAGGCTATATTCTATTATATTTTGTTAGGCTATATTCTATTCTATTATGTTAGGCTATATTCTATTCTATTATGTTAGGCTATATTCTATTCTATAATGTTAGGCTATATTCTATTCTATTATGTTAGGCTATATTCTATTCTATTCTATTAGACTATATTCTATTCTATTATGTTAGGCTATATTCTATTCTATTCTATTAGGCTATATTATATTATGTTAGGATATATTCTATTCTATTATGTTAGGCTATATTCTATTCTATTATGTTAGGCTATATTCTATTCTATTATGTTAGGCTATATTCTATTCTATTATGTTAGGCTATATTATATTCTATTCTATTAGGCTATATTATATTATGTTAGGCTATATTCTATTCTATTAGGCTATATTATATTATGTTAGGCTATATTCTATTCTATTCTATTAGGCTATATTATATTATGTTAGGCTATATTCTATTCTATTATGTTGGGCTATATTCTATTATATTATGTTAGGCTATATTCTATTCTATTAGGCTATATTATATTATGTTAGGCTATATTCTATTCTATTAGGCTATATTATATTATGTTAGGCTATATTCTATTCTATTATGTTAGGCTATATTCTATTCTATTATGTTAGGCTATATTCTATTCTATTATGTTAGGCTATTTTCTATTCTATTATGTTAGGCTATATTCTATTCTATTATGTTAGGCTATATTCTATTCTATTATGTTAGGCTATATTCTATTCTATTCTATTAGGCTATATTCTATTCTATTATGTTAGGCTATATTCTATTCTATTCTATTAGGCTATATTATATTATGTTAGGCTATATTATATTCTATTATGTTAGGATATATTCTATTCTATTATGTTAGGCTATATTCTATTCTATTATGTTAGGCTATATTCTATTCTATTATGTTAGGCTATATTCTATTCTATTATGTTGGGCTATATTCTATTCTATTATGTTAGGCTATATTCTATTCTATTATGTTGGGCTATATTCTATTCTATTATGTTAGGCTATATTCTATTCTATTATGTTAGGCTATATTCTATTCTATTATGTTAGGCTATATTCTATTCTATTATGTTAGGCTATATTCTATTCTATTATGTTGGGCTATATTCTATTCTATTAGGCTATATTATATTATGTTAGGCTATATTCTATTCTATTAGGCTATATTATATTATGTTAGGCTATATTCTATTCTATTTTATTAGGCTATATTATATTATGTTAGGCTATATTCTATTCTATTATGTTAGGCTATATTATATTATGTTAGGCTATATTATATTATGTTAGGCTATATTATATTATGTTAGGCTATATTCTATTCTATTATGTTAGGCTATATTCTATTCTATTATGTTAGGCTATATTATATTATGCTAGGCTATATTCTATTCTATTATGTTATGCTATATTCTATTCTATTATTTTAGGCTATATTATATTATGTTAGGCTATATTATATTATGTTAGGCTATATTCTATTCTATTATGTTAGGCTATATTCTATTCTATTATGTTAGGCTATATTATATTATGTTAGGCTACATTCTATTCTATTATGTTAGGCTATATTCTATTCTATTATGTTAGGCTATATTCTATTCTATTATGTTAGGCTATATTATATTATGTTAGGCTATATTCTATTATATTATGTTAGGCTATATTCTATTCTATTATGTTAGGCTATATTATATTATGTTAGGCTATATTCTATTCTATTATGTTAGGCTATATTCTATTCTATTATGTTAGGCTATATTATATTATGTTAGGCTATATTCTATTCTATTATGTTAGGCTATATTATATTATGTTAGGCTATATTATATTCTATTATGTTAGGCTATATTATATTCTATTATGTTAGGCTATATTCTATTCTATTCTGTTAGGCTATATTCTATTATATTATGTTAGGCTATATTATATTATGTTAGGCTATATTATATTATGTTAGGCTATATTCTATTCTATTAGGCTATATTATATTATGTTAGGCTATATTCTATTCTATTTTATTAGGCTATATTATATTATGTTAGGCTATATTCTATTCTATTATGTTAGGCTATATTATATTATGTTAGGCTATATTATATTATGTTAGGCTATATTATATTATGTTAGGCTATATTCTATTCTATTATGTTAGGCTATATTCTATTCTATTATGTTAGGCTATATTATATTATGTTAGGCTATATTCTATTCTATTATGTTATGCTATATTATATTCTATTATGTTAGGCTATATTATATTATGTTAGGCTATATTATATTATGTTAGGCTATATTCTATTCTATTATGTTAGGCTATATTCTATTCTATTATGTTAGGCTATATTATATTATGTTAGGCTATATTCTATTCTATTATGTTAGGCTATATTCTATTATGTTAGGCTATATTCTATTCTATTATGTTAGGCTATATTATATTATGTTAGGCTATATTCTATTCTATTATGTTAGGCTATATTCTATTCTATTATGTTAGGCTATATTATATTATGTTAGGCTATATTCTATTCTATTATGTTAGGCTATATTCTATTCTATTATGTTAGGCTATATTCTATTATGTTAGGCTATATTCTATTCTATTATGTTAGGCTATATTATATTATGTTAGGCTATATTATATTCTATTATGTTAGGCTATATTATATTCTATTATGTTAGGCTATATTCTATTCTATTCTGTTAGGCTATATTCTATTATATTATGTTAGGCTATATTATATTATGTTAGGCTATATTCTATTCTATTATGTTAGGCTATATTATATTATGTTAGGCTATATTATATTATGTTAGGCTATATTCTATTCTATTCTATTAGGCTATATTATATTATGTTAGGCTATATTCTATTCTATTATGTTAGGCTATATTCTATTCTATTATGTTAGGCTATATTATATTATGTTAGGCTATATTATATTATGTTAGGCTATATTCTATTCTATTATGTTAGGCTATATTCTATTCTATTATGATAGGCTATATTATATTATGCTAGGCTATATTCTATTCTATTATGTTAGGCTATATTCTATTATGCTAGGCTATATTCTATTCTATTATGTTAGGCTATATTATATTATGTTAGGCTATATTCTATTCTATTATGTTAGGCTATATTATATTATGTTAGGCTATATTCTATTATATTATGTTAGGCTATATTATATTATATTATGCTAGGCTATATTCTATTCTATTATGTTAGGCTATATTCTATTATATTATGCTAGGCTATATTTTGTTATATTATATTATATTTTATTAGGCTATGTTCTATTATATTAGGCTTTTTCTATTTTATTATATTAGGCTATATTCTATTATATTCTATTAGGCTATATTCTATTATATTCTATTAGGCTATATTCTATTATGTTAGGCTATATTCTATTCTATTATGTTAGGCTATATTCTATTCTATTATGTTAGGCTATATTATATTATGTTAGGCTATATTATATTATGTTAGGCTATATTCTATTCTATTATGTTATGCTATATTCTATTCTATTATGTTAGGCTATATTATATTATGTTAGGCTATATTATATTATGTTAGGCTATATTCTATTCTATTATGTTAGGCTATATTCTATTCTATTATGATAGGCTATATTATATTATGCTAGGCTATATTCTATTCTATTATGTTAGGCTATATTCTATTATGCTGGGCTATATTCTATTCTATTATGTTAGGCTATATTATATTATGTTAGGCTATATTCTATTATATTATGTTAGGCTATATTATATTATATTATGCTAGGCTATATTCTATTCTATTATGTTAGGCTATATTCTATTCTATTATGCTAGGCTATATTTTGTTCTATTTTATTATATTTTATTAGGCTATGTTCTATTATATTAGGCTTTTTCTATTTTATTATATTAGGCTATATTCTATTATATTCTATTAGGCTATATTCTATTATATTCTATTAGGCTATATTCTATTATATTATATTAAGCTATATTCTATTTTATTATGTTAAGCTATATTATATTCTATTATGTTAGAATATATTATATTAGTCTATATTCTATTCTATTATACTAGGCTATATTCTATTCTATTGGGTTATAATCTATTCAGTTCTATTAGGCTATGTTATATTATGTTAGGCTATATTCTATTCAATTATTCTAGGCTATATTCTGTTCTATTATGCTAGGCTATATTCTATTCTATTATGCTAGGCTATATTCTATTCTATTATGCTAGGCTATATTCTATTCTATTAGGCTAGGCTATATTATATTCTATTATGCTAGGATATATTATATTATTTTATGTTAGTCTATATTCTATTATATTATATTAGGTTATATTTATTATATTCTATTATAATAGCCTATATTCTATTATATTATGCTAGGCTATATTCTATTATATTATGCTAGGCTATATCATATTCTATTATGTTAGGCTATATGCTATTATATTATATTAGGCTATATTATATTCTATTATGTTAGGCTATATTCTATTCTATTATAATAGCCTATATTATATTATATTAGGCTGTATTACATTATATTAGCTTGTATTCTATTATATTAGGCTGTATTCTATTCTATTAGTCTGTATTCTATTTTATTAGGCTGTATTCTATTCTATTAGGCTGTATTCCATTCTATTCTATTATGTTAGGCTATATTCTATTATGTTAGGCTATATTCTATTATATTATAATAGCCTATATTCTATTATATTAGGCTGTATTATATTATATTAGCTTGTATTCTATTATATTAGGCAGTATTCTATTATATTAGGCTGTATTCTATTCTATTAGGCTCTATTCTATTCTATTAGGCTGTATTCCATTCTATTCTATTATGTTAGGCTATATTCTATTCTATTATTTTCTTTATCATATTGTAAATAAATTGTAGTACTGATGGTAGTTTAGCATGTAATTGCTTCATCATGATAATAATACTGTATCCTGTGTTTTCCTAGCGTCTCTTCTGAAAGGTCTGAAGCACTCCAACATCGTGCTGCTCCATGATATCATCCACACCAAGGAAACCCTGACGCTGGTCTTTGAGTATGTGGTGAGTGTCAGAGAGCCATCTGGATATGTTGCACAGAGCATCATGGGTACTGTAGTACATCATGTTACAGGGCTAGCTCAGAACAGGTATTTGAGTATGTGGGGAGTGTTACAGTGCCAACTGGATATGTGAGTCAGCAGTAGAGGATCAAGATATTTGATTTGTGTAAAATGTATTTTAAGATGAATTTCAAAAAGCCACAGTTTCATTGTAGAAATAGAATAACTAACCTGTTTTATGGTTTGATTCATTTGACCTCTCACTCTTCAGTTATTGCCATTGACTTATTTAATCCCAGTCCCAAAGAGACATGAGCTCTTGTCACGTTCTGACCTTAGTTCCTTTGTTTTGTCTTTTGTTTTAGTATGGTCAGGGCGTGAGTTGGGTGGGTTGTCTATGTTAGTTTTTCTATGATTTTCTTTTTCTTTGTTTGTCCTGGTATGGTTCTCAATCAGAGGCAGCTGTCAATCGTTGTCCCTGATTGAGAACCATATTTAGGTAGCCTGTTTTCCATTGTGTTTTGTGGGTGGTTGTTTTCAGTCTTTGTGTATTTGCACCAGACAGAACTGTTTCGGGTTGTTTCTTTGTTATTCAGTGTTCATTTTTGATTATTAAAAATCATGAACACTTACCATGCTGCACCTTGGTCCTCACCTTCTTCCACCGACGACGGCCGTTACAGCTCTGGCTAGTTTTACACACATATTCTTTGTTTATAAGATGGTGGAACGTTTAGTAATGTTTAGTCTTGCCTGTTAAAAACAGAACCCAAGCCTGGGATATTTTCCTCAAGGCTTTAACAGAAACAGTGATCTGAGTGCCATATAATGGTGGCCTAACCACGAGTGGCATGGCAGCTTCATGCCCAGCTTTGAACCCAGCCCTGGCTTCATGGGGGAACATTTTAATTGAGGGTTGCTGTTTCTGTAGGTTTCCATAGCACACATGCATGTACACACGCACACACACCCACACACGTGCATACACACACACACATGCATGCATGCACATGTACACGCAGATACACACACACATGCTGTGGACAGCAATAGCAGCAGGAGTTCCCTCACTCTGCTGTGGAGTAGTGTGGCCTGTTGTTACTGCTGACATATATGGATAACATCCACTGATAAGTTCAAACCAGCCAGAATACCAATCTCCTCCAACCTCTAGGAGTAGTAAGTCTCTGCTCAGCATTACTCCAATAGACCATATACTGTATCTAAATAGCTCAACCTCTTTGATGTTGACATGCAATACAAGACCCAGCCGTCTCTCAGAATAACCTACTAAATAATCCCGTTCCATGTTTCTTTTCATCCGTACTGTGTGCTATGTGGCCTGGTGCATCAGATCAAGAGCCAGTTCTGATATCGTACGGTATGTACGCTAGGCCCCCTGTTGGTCAGAAACAGCATGGTTCAGCAGGGTCAGTGGGAACATCTGCTCCTGGTAATACATTCTGACCAGATCCTCTGAGAGATGACAGAACCAGGCCCTGGGCAGTCTGTAGCTGGTTGTAGGGATTCTAATGAGGATGCTCTCTGGCCTTAAGGTGTACATTTTGATTACCTGGAGAACAGAGGTCAGGCTGGATGAAGGGGTTTGTGGAGGTCTTTCGGTGCTGTTTCTCTGCTCCATGTGCAAATATAAGAGCTAACCAATTTAAAGTATATATATTCATCAAGTAGATGCTGTCTGTAAGTGGACACGGTTGACAAGGATCTGTCTTTATTATGACAGATCACCCTTCTCTCACTGTGAATGTTGAACAGACAGAGTGAATAGCGTATATTTGACAGAATGGGTAATGCAACACTGTGGATCTGTGTGTTGTCGTTGGTGTGGAGACAGTTTTTTATTTGCAGCTCAGCCAGTTTCATGCTGTTCTATTCTGCTGTGTTCAGACCTGTAATTCCAGACTCTTTCATATACAGAAGGCTCCACACCAAGCCAAATCAATTCATTTTCCTCATCTAGCAGGTAATGACAATTGACAGGGAGCGAGCGGGACCGAGAGAGAGAGAGAGGTAGAGAGAGGGAGAGAGAAGAAATGGAGAGAAAGTGGGGGTGAGAAAGATATGGAGAGAGGGAAAGACAGAGAGAGAGATAAAGGGAGGGAGGGAGAGAGACAGAGGGAGAGTAGGTTTTGAGTAAGGTGGACAGGCATGGCTGAAGCTTGTTTGAGCGTCTGGTTGAATTATTCATGAAAGGGAACACATTTATATCTGACGGTGCAAGGAGCAGCGGGGGTACGCAAATATCACCCAGCCCCACGAGCTGTGGTGTGTGTGTGTGTGTGTGTGTGTGTGTGTGTGTGTGTGTGTGTGTGTGTGTGTGTGTGCGCACGCGCCCCGGGTCTGCTGGCAGAATAAATCAGTGAAGTGCAGATCAGGGTAGTTCGTCTTTTCTCCCGCGATCGGACAGACAGACGACTCTGCTTACATACAGCACCTAAAGACATACAGACAGTGTCACTCCCTATCTCATCCCTCCACACAATCACATTAAGGGCTTTGTACCAAAGGTTCCCTCTGTGGATCATTCTGTTGATATAGACCGGATATCATTCATCCGCAGACAGGGGAGACAGACTGGGGAAGAAATAGATGTTGCGAGTGACGTCTGCTGCAATTCAATTGAGTTTGTGTCTCCAGCCTGGCGCCTTACTGATATTTTATCATGGACGGATGACAGTAGGTCAGAGTTGCTTTGAATAGCAAGGGGAAAGCTATGAAAGCCAATAACTTTTTTCCATTAGCTGATTTTTCCATCCTCAAACCAAGCTCACATTCCGACCAAGGTATATTCAAGACAAGCAACACAATTAACAAAAAGCCAATATCCTCACTGCCAAGAACCTCTTTCTGCTGCTTTTACAGTTCAGATGAATATCTTCAAATACTGAACAGCATCAATACATTTATACAAACATATTTTAACTTCATTTTTCATGTTGACTTATTTTTTGGTTCATTGCAAAGCATTGTATTGTGATCTGTTTTTATGATTTTATGTGTCTTTATTTAGACATATTGTAATCTAACGGTCCTCTCTTTCTCCCTGACAGCACACAGACCTGTGCCAGTACATGGACAGGCACCCAGGAGGACTGCATCCAGACAACGTGAAGGTAAGACTGCTGCTCATTATCATGACTATATTACTACAGTAAACCACACTGTCTTGAGCATCACTAATACGTCATAGAATCCTACAGTTTTTACAGTAACACTGCTGAGGAGTGATGCCCACACACATGGTTAGATAGGAGCAGTGTCCTGTAGGCTTGCTTAAATTACTTCAATGAACTACACCGTTGAGGAGTAACACACACTGTTAGAGTAGGGGTCATGGAGGATGGGAGGGATGGTGTGAAAGGGGGGTGTTGTATAGAGGAGTCCTATGAGAAGGGGGGGGGGGGAGTTCAGGCATCGTGGGTTATGTAACACTCCATACCTAATATTGTCACTAAGGATTTCCATATGTAATGTATTTATCCTGTTGACGACCGACCGCCTGCCTCATTGAAATGCGTGTTTTAATAATAGAGGATTATTCCCAGAGAGGGTGTCAGGGGAAAAAAACCTGCTTCCACCTCTTAATCTGTAAACATATGTTGTGTCCCAAATGGCACCCTATTCCCCATACAGTGCACTACTGTTGACCAAAGCCCTATGGGCCCTAGTGAAAAAAAGTGCACTATATAGGGAATATGTTATAATTTGGGATGCAAACAGAGTCCCGGGTGTACGACAGGCCAGGACATGTGTCCTCACTGTGTCACCATGTAGCCTTTGAAATACTTTAAGAGAGGCATTTGTTTGTAGATGAATGTCCTCTGACACTGACATTGTGATAAATGTTTCCTCTGTCCTAACTGGACTAGAAGGTCGAGTTAGAGACAGACGTAACGAAATAGACAGAGACAGAGACAGAGACAGACACATGTATGTTACCCAAAGGGCCAGCAGCTGGTGTTAGCCATAATGCTCTCCATGGTGGGAGGACAGATGGAGAGGAAGAGAGAGAGGAACCAGAACCAGTCTTTCCCTAGTGGGAGGACAGGCAGAGTATAGAGGAGCTCTAATGACCTGGCATTTGAAACGAAAACAAACTGACTATGTGAAGGCAGAGGTTATGTCCTAAATGGCCCCCTATGCACTATGTAGTACACTACTCTTGACCAGGGTCCCTAAGGTTGCCATTTGGGTCCCTAAGGGTGCCATTTGAGGCACAGAGACACAGACCCGGACCATTCGTTAAAATCAGCAATCAAAATCAAGATGGAGGCAGCATGGCGTATTGAACTGTTTGCCAATGTGCCACTCTTCAGTGCTCTTGTGTGTCAAGAGCCGGAGACACTCCAGTATGTGTTAACTGTAAATGGAGGGTATAATAGCTATATTTGTAACCAGTGAGGAGCAGAGTAGACAGACAATTTGCTGGAGATTCATTCCCTTCATTACAGTGTCTCTGATTAATTAACAGAGAAAGTGGCTTGTCCTCGTGTGTGTGTGTGTGTGTGTGTGTGTGTGTGTGTGTGTGTGTGTGTGTGTCTGTGTTTGTTGAACTATTCTTCATTTGTTAGTCCCCACAAGGTCAAATGCTATTTCTAGGGGGTTTAAGGTTACATTAAGGGTTAGGAGCTAGGGTTAGGTTTAAGGTTAGGGTAAGAGTATGGGTTAGGTTTAGGGGTTGGAGAAAATAGGATTTTGAATGGGACTGATTTGTGAGTCCCCACAAGGTTAGCTGTACAAGACTGTGTTTGTGTGTGTGTGTGTGTGTGTGTGTCAATCAGATGACAGATGGGGTTTAAAATTGTTTTTGTTCCCTGGTTGAGGTTATTTCAGAAAAAACAGCTTCTGACTGAAGATACAGATCTTCTATGGTGTGTGTGTGTGTGTGTCCCTGTTGAATAATCAGAGACATAAAAGCTATTAGAGTGTGTGCTGTCTGATATGGCTGGATAACATTAGCATTAACCTAGCAGAAAACACTTAGACCTTCACTAGCTAATGCAATTATCAGTCAGCCTGGCCAGCAGAGAGAAGTGTTTGTGTTGTTTGGAGCGTGTCTTATTACAGAACTCCTTCTGAGAGCATAGTACAGAACATGTACCTTTACCCATACACTTATTTGATTACAGTGTTCTCCTTTAGTATTCTACCTATTATTTAATAGAACTGTCTGTCTGTATGACATCACCCAAAACAACCTTCCAGTCAGTCACGCTCTTGATGTGATTATATCCAGTCAGCTGAATGGGGTTCTCTTAATGAGAGCCAAATAGACTGATGTGAAACTGACACCCCTGACAGTAGGGCTGGGCAATATGGCCAAAATATCATATCACGGAATACAAAAAAAGGACGGTATGACAGTATTTCATGGTATTTCATGTTTTTGAATAATAAAATCTCTAAACTTGCTGTATGAGTAGTGTGGCCCTAGAGTAGCAACATATACATTCTAAGTGATTTTAATGAGTCTTTCTCCATTCTGATTGTTTAACACTGTTCAATTCAACTTGAACTGATAATCATTTCAGCATTTTCATACATTTCTGCATTTCCTGCACGATATGGGAAAACAACCTCTGCCTTATTTTTAACCAAATGTTGCTATTTGAGTTGCGATTTAGAGCAAAACACATGGGTGAACTGATGGAATCATGGAAATATAATGATTATTCTAATTCAAAAGTTAGAATATAATACTGAGCACTTTGAATACAGTGTTGTTTGACATGACAATTAATAAAAAATCCCCCAGGGAGGAGTTATAGTGAAAGGGTAGGAACCAAAGTGTTGATAAGTGTTTCCTAGGGAATCCTATAATCTTTGGCTACATGTCATGTTTTCTCTAAGCTACTTCATGTAGTTAACATATTCATGCTTCTAGTATTCCTCTTTGATTTAGAACAGTGGTTCCCAGACTTTTCATAGTCCCGTAAGTCTGCCACACACACTATACAATACATTTATTAAACATAAGAATGAGTGTGAGTTTTTGTCACAACCCAGCTCATGGGAAGGGCACAAATAATAATATTATAATAATCAATTATTGTGCTCTTTATTTAGCCATCTTACATATAAAACCTTATTTGTTCATCAAGCATTGTCCCCACAGGTTAATGAGAAGTGTGTGCTTCAAAGGATGTACATAATTCTGCAACGTTGGGTTGTATTGGACAGAGACTCAGTCTTAAATCATTTTCCACACACAGTCTGTGCCTGTATTTAGTTTTCATGCTAGTGAGGGCGGAGAATCCACTTTCACAGGTATGTGGTTGCAAAAGGCATCAGTGTCTTAACAGCGCAGTTTGCCAGAAATCCAGAAATCTGGCAGTGGCTTCTGATTAAATAACATTTTCACTGAACCGCTTGTTGCATTTTTGATGAGGCTCTCTTGTTCAGATATCGGGTAAGTGGACTGGAGGCAGAGCATGAAATGGATGACAAATCCAGTTGTTTGTGTTGTCCGTTTTGGGAAAGTACCTGCGTAATTGCACACCCAGCTCACTCAGGTACTTCGCTATATCACATTTGACATTGTCCGTAAACTTGAGTTAATTTGCACACAAAAAATGATGGAAAGACCTTTGTCATGATCTTGTTAATGCAGGCAGAAAATTATCTCCAATTTCTTAACTTCTTGGCGCACCCATCCCTTTAGCGGGATCCTTTTCATCAACATCCGCTGAATTGCAGAGCGCCAAATTCAAATTAAATACTACAAATATTTAATTTTCATGAAATCACAAGTGCAATATAGCAAACACAGCGTAGCTTGTTGTTAATCCACCTGGCGTGTCAGATTTCAAAACACTTTTCGGCGAAAGCTATCCAAGCGTTTATGTTAAGACATCTCTCTCGGCAGACAAAACATTACAAACAGCTAGCAGCAAAGTAGATTGGTCATAAAAATCAGAAAAGCAATAAAATGAATCGCTTACCTTTGATGATCTTCGGATGTTTGCAGTTACACAATAAATGTTCCTTTTGTTCCATAAAGATTATTTTTATATCCAAAATACCTCCATTTGGTTTGCGCTTTATGTTCAGAAATCCACAGGCTCGAGTGGTCATTACGGGGCAGACGAAAATTCCAAATAGTATCTGTAAAGTTCGTAGAAACATGTCAAATGTTTTTTATAATCAATCCTCAGGTTGTTTTTACAATAAATAATTGATAATATTTTAACCGAACCGTAGCATTTTCAATAGGAGAGAGAGAGAACATGTCTGCTCCAAGCTGCCTCCGCATGCAAAACGCTGCTGGCACCCAGCCATCCACTGACGTGTTGTGATCTTTCTCTCTCATTTTTCAGAGTAAAAGCCTGAAACTATGTCTAAAGACTGTTCAGACCATGTGGAAGCCATAGGACAAGGAATCTGGTTGATATCCCTTTTAAATGGAGGGAAGGCATGCAATGGAACAGGTAGCTTTCAAAATAGAAGACACTTCCTCTTTGGATTTTCCTCAGGTTTTCGCCTGCAATATCAGTTCTGTTATACTCACAGAAAATATTTTGACAGTTTTGGAAACGTGTGTTTTCTATCCTAATCTGACAATTATATACATATTCTAGATTCTGGACCTGAGAAATAGGCAGTTTCATTTGGGTACGTTTTTCATCCAAACATCAAAATACTGCCCCCTACACTAAAGAGGTTAATCATAGCCTCAATGTTGTCCCGCACATTGAATATAGTTGCGGAGAGTACCTGTAATCCTAGATTCAGATCATTCAGGTGAGAAAAAACATCACCCAGATAGGCCTGTCGTATGAGAAACTCGTCATCATGCAAGCAGTCAGACAAGTGAAAATTATGTTCAGTAAAGAAAACTTTAAGCTCGTCTCAATTCAAAAAAATGTGTCAATACTTTGCCCCTTGATAACCAGCACACTTCTGTATGTTGTAAAAGCACTGCCCATATCATTGCATAATGCAGAAAATACACAAAAGTTCAGGGGCCTTGCTTTAACAAAGTTAACCATTTTCACTGTAGTGTCCAAAACGTATTTCAAGCTGTCAGGCATTCTCTTGGCAGCAAGAGCCTCTCGGTGGATGCTGCAGTGTACCCAAGTGGCGTCGGGAGCAACTTCTTGCACACGCGTTACCACTCCACTATGTCTCCCTGTCGTGGCTTTTGCGCCATCAGTACAGATACCAACACATCTTGACCACCAAAGTACATTTGATGTCACAATGCTGTCCAGTACTTTAAATATCCTGTTGTCCTGGTTTCCAGTGGTTTCAGAAGAGGGTGTCTTCCTTATTTGACCCCACATTAACATAACTTTATTTATAACTTTGCTGGTCAATAACTTTATAACTTTATTCTCGCTCAAAAAACTCCTGTAGTTTATTTTTCAAATTGTTATGTTTCGTTTCTAACTGCGCAAGAGTGAAGGTTTCCCGCTAGAGAGTAACGGTTAATGTGATTGGATGTTAATTATTTGACTAGGCTACCTGTATTTGACATTGTGTTGTTATTTCGCCGGGAACACTAGATGGGTTAATTTTATTTTTGGCATTGAAACAAGGCTACTCAGGCGAGAGAAAAAACTCACCCAAATGTATAGCCCCGTTGGAAAATAGAAATGTACTGTTTGAAAATGTCTAGAATGTGAATCACATTTTTATTTGGTGTACCCCTGACGGCATTGCGCGTACCCCAATTTGGGAATACCCGATTTAGAAGATACTGTTGCACAAACAACATGCTGATTTGGTTCTACACCTTCACTGGTATTATCAGGCTGTATAGCTAATTATGTTTGGTAAAAACGGTATACTGCCCAGCCTTACCTGGCAGGCATTGGTTGACCTTCACAATCCTTTTTAAACAGCATGTAGTACAAGAGGAGCTACCCTCATTGCATTATTCCTCAATGTCAAGTGTAGTATCAATGTCAGGTGGAGTATTGATAAATGAGGTTAGTATAATGCAATGATAACATCACAAAGGCGCATATCCAAAAAGGTTCAACAAATTCTGCAAAGCACTACTCCTGAGTTCCCTACTCCCTCTCCTACTCTTTCCCTTCACCTCCTCTCCTTTCCCTCTCTCTGTACCCTAATCATGTGTGCAGATAATGCAGTAATGACATGCCACATTAAGACAGACAGTACTACCCGGATGCTTTCTGGGATAAATTACTACGGGGAACAGGGCGGTAGGGGAACAGTAGCTGGCAGATGGGAGCGTCAGTGTCTTCTCAGCTCATTTAACATACTATCCTACCTCTCCTTCACTCACTGCTGGGCTAAACTCACTCCCCCTGTATATAGTCAAGTGCTGCTTTCAGAGGTTTTCTCAATGACTCCCAAGGTTTCCATTCAATTAATATACTTCATTAATTATCCCCTCAGGTGCAATGAAGATTTAGAGGTTTGTGTTTCGAGGGGTTGGCTTTCTCTATGATGTTGAGTTCAGCATGACTTTGTGTGATTGGACTCTCATTCACTATTGATAGGGTTTGAATAAGTCATGTGAACACAAAATACATCTATTGGAATGACACGTCTTCTTTTTTTATTTGGTCTTTGCCCCAAATCAGTCAGTATGCATTGGAATTAACCAATGATAACACATGCTTACAAAAGAGACAAAAGAAAATAAAATAATTGGCAATTGGCAACATGAAAATATATACACATACAGTGGGGAGAACAAGTATTTGATGCACTGCCAATTTTCAGGTTTTCCTACTTACAAAGCATGTAGAGGTCTGTAATTTTTATCATAGGTACACTTCAACTGTGAGAGACGGAATCTAAAAAAAAATCCAGAAAATCACATTGTATGATTTTTAAGTAATTAATTAGCATTTTATTGCATGACATAAGTATTTGATCACCTACCAACCAGTAAGAATTCTGGCTCTCACAGACCTGTTAGTTTTTATTTAAGAATCCCTCCTGTTCTCCACTCATTACCTGTATTAACTGCACCTGTTTGAACTCGTTACCTGTATAAAAGACACCTGTCCACACATTCCATCAAACAGACTCCAACCTCTCCACAAAGGTCAAGACCAGAAGGCTGTGTAAGGACATCAGGGATAAAATTGTAGACCTGCACAACGCTGGGATGGTTTACAGGACAATAGGCAAGCAGCTTGGTGAGAAGGCAACAACGGTTGGCGCAATTATTAGAAAATGGAAGAGGTTCAAGATGACGGTCAATCACCCTCGGTCTGGGGCTCCATGCAAGATCTCACCTTGTGGGGCATCAATGATCATGAGGGAGGTGAGGGATCAGCCCAGAACTACACGGCAGGACCTGGTCAATGACCTGAAGAGAGCTGGGACCACAGTCTCAAAGAAAACCATTAGTAACACGCTACGCCATCATGGATTAAAATCCTGCAGCGCACGCATGGTCCCCCTGCTCAAGCCAGCACATGTCCAGGCCCGTCTGAAGTTTGCCAGTGACCATCTGGATGATCCAGAGGTGGAATGGGAGAAGGTCATGTGGTCTGATGAGACAAAAATAGAGCCTTTTGGTTTAAACTCCACTCGCCATGTTTGGAGGAAGAAGAAGGATGAGTACAACCGCAAGAACACCATCCCAACCGTGAAGCATGGAGGTGGCAACATCATTCTTTGGGGATGCTTTTCTGCAAAGGGGACAGGACGACTGCACCGTATTGAGGGGAGGATGGATGGGGCCATGTATCGCAAGATCTTGGCCAACAACCTCCTTCCCTCAGTAAGAGCATTGAAGATGGGTCGTGGCTGGGTCTTCTAGCATGACAACGATCCGAAACACACAGCCAGGGCAACTAAGGAGTGGCTCCGTAAGAAGCATCTCAAGGTCCTGGAGTGGCCTAGCCAGTCTCCAGACCTGAACCCAATAGAAAATCTTTGGAGGGAGCTGAAAGTCCGTATTGCCCAGCGACAGCCCGAGAAAAAGGGGTCAAATTTAAAAATAAAAATAAAATAAAAAATCATACAATGTGATTTTCTGGATAGTTGTTTTAGATTCCGTCTCTCACAGTTGAAGTGTACCTATGATAAAAATTACAGCCCTCTACATGCTTTGTAAGTAGGAAAACCTGATAAATCGGCAGTGTATCAAATACTTGTTCTCCCCACTGTATGTTTCCCCTTTGTTCTGAATTTTTGTGTGCAAATATTCCATATGAATAAGAAATGTGTATAACCCATTATATGCTGTTAGTATGATGTATGGTCTCATCCTGTAGTAAATGAATGTGAATATCAGACAATAGAGCCAGCCTGGAGTCTATTTCACTGGCAGATACGGTTAATATCTGGACTCAGATGATGAAATCCACAGTTTTTCTGGCCACATCTTATACTCGAAACTTTTTTCCCAATAGCTTTTCATTAAATCAAACAGCGTTAACTTTTCCATTTGAACACTGATGTAAAAGTTAAAGCAGAGGTGTATAAAACAGTCAACATTCAACAGATTGTCACAGCCATCGAAAGAACTGGACCAAAGCGCAGCGTCGTGAGTGTACATATTCCTTTTATTTGAAATGACGCCAACAAAACAATAAGGAGGCTGTCGCTGGAGGCTCCGGACTGGAGGCTGTCGCTGGAGGCTCTGGACTGGAGGCCGTCGCTGGTGGCTCCGGACTGGAGACCGTCGCTGGAGGCTTCGTGCCATGACTCCTCACTGGAGGATTCTTGCCATGGATCATCGCTGGAGGCTTCGTGCCATGGATCATCGCTGGAGGCTTCGTGCCATGGATCATCACTGGAGGCTTCCTGCCATGGATCATCACTGGAGGCTTCCTGCCATGGATCGTCACTGGAGGCTTCGTGCCATGGATCATCACTGGAGGCTTCTTGCCATGGATCATCACTGGAGGCTTCGTGCCATGACTCCTCACTGGAGGATTCTTGCCATGGATCATCGCTGGAGGCTTCGTGCCATGGATCATCGCTGGAGGCTTCGTGCCATGGATCGTCACTGGAGGCTTCGTGCCATGGATCATCACTGGAGGCTTCTTGCCATGGATCATCACTGGAGGCTTCGTGCCATGGATCATCACTGGAGGCTTCTTCTGGGTGCAGGCACAGGACTCACTAGGTTGGGGAGAGATACAGGAGGCTTTGTCCTTGGCAGAGGCACCGGATACACTGGGCCGTAGAGGCGCACTGGAGGTCTCGAGCTTAGAGCCTGCACAACCCGTCCTGGCTGGGTGGTTATCTTCGTCTGGCAAATGCGGGGCGCTGGTACAGGACGCATTGGGCTGTGCAGACGTACTGGAGACACAGTGCGCAGAGCCGGCGCAGGATATTCTGGGCCGAAGAGACGCACTGGAGACCAGGCGCGCTGAGCCGGCAACATCCGTCCTGGCTGGATGCTCACCCTAGCCCGGCAGATGTGGGGAGCTGGGATGTAGCACACCGGGCTGTGAACGAGCACTGGAGATACCGTGCGGTCCACCGCATAACACGGTGCCGGACCAGTACGACGCTCGCCACGGTAAGCACGGGGAGTTGGCTCAGGTCTGAATCCTGACTCTGCCACACTCCCCGTGTGCCCTCCCCCCCAAAGAAAATATTGTGGGGGTGCCTCTCAGGCTTCCTCGCTAGCAGTGTACGTGTCGCCAACTCCATTCTCCGGTATCCCTCCTCGCACTCCGGTATCCCAGGCGGGCTCTGGCACTCTCCCTGTATGACATCACAGCATTTGTTTATTCTAATCCTCAACGTCTCATATTTTACAACACACTCTCCATTTACAGCATTTCCCTCACTCAGACATCAACTAATGTGCAAAAGTTGCCCAATTAGCGGGAGGGATGGGGGCATCATCCTGTCACACGCAGTGCTCAAGTTTATAACGGCTGTCAGTCAAAGCCCATACAGCTCTCTGAAGCGGAGAGCCCGAGCTCTGACGTCATGTATAGCATGTTACTGTACAGACAGTGCATTCCAATTTATGCACTTATCAATGACAAAATCTGCCATTTTCAACCCACGGGATAACACTTACACACACACACACACACACACACACACACACACACACACACACACACACACACACACACACTGCAATTAGTATACAGCACAACTAATGATTAATTATGTTCCTAACACCCCGGCCCACGCTTGCTACCCATTCCCAGGGTTGTTGTCTACTAATTACTGCAGTCCATTGCCAATGAGGGAATGCATTGTGAAGCTGTTTCATGATGGGAATATCTAGACCCTCATAAGAAGAGGTTGTTTCTATTTGTTCATGGTTAGTGTGTAAAATGCCTCTCACCATCTCATAATTATGTATCATCCATCCATTGTGCAGTGGAAATCCCTAGAGGGGAGTGGAGGTGGGGTGACACTATTGATATTCTGGGGAGCGGGCGGCTGGCTGCTATTGACTTTCCAGCAAGGCAGCTTAAACTCTCTACCCCCTCACCTCCCCTCCCTCCTCTGTTTCATCCTACTCTCACCGCTGCCCCTGTTCTCTCCTCTCTTTCTCTCTACCTGACTTTCTTTTCATTCCTCTGCCCTTCTAGATCACTCCCTCACTCTGTCTGGTTCTCTCTGTCTCTGCATCACCACCTCTCTTTATCTTTCACTGTATTTCTCTTTCCCCCTTCTCTCTCTCATTCTCTCTCCCTCTCTCTCTCTCTCTCATTCTCTCTCTCTCTCTCTCTCTCTCTCTCTCTCTCTCTTTAAAAAAAAAAAAAAAATTCTAGTGATGCCTTTAGCATTTTAAGCCAGATGGGGAGACCAGTCATCGAGCAGATGTCATGTCTGTCACGTGGCCAAATGTCCTGCTAGTATAGTGACCGTGTTGGGCTAGTGAGTGTGACTACAGTCTAGGGCTACACATGGAATAGAGTTTCATAGAGCAGGCCTGTCGACCTTTTACATACATGTAAAGACATACGTTATGCATCTGAAAAGCACAAGCACTCAACTCCATTTGAAGTCCACCTGAAATATCTTTGCTCTTGTACTTTACTTTCTACCATATCATATGCTAATTTGACAGAATTCTCAGTTTCCCTGTCGTCGACAATAAGAGTTATTTTTAAGCAGCGTTTTGATGTTTCGTTTGCAGAGAGAGGGGAGTGAATAAATGAGTAACCTTTTGATTGCCTAGCCCACTTAATGACGAGTGTGTTTTGTTATACATGAGTAAACACACATTTCTCATGCTAATTTCCAGCATTGTGTGTTGTTTCGCATATCGCCCGCCTGCCGAGTTGAGGAATGCTAAACTGTTGACCCGGTGACTCCAGATGCCAGACAGGGCTGATCCCTGATTGGACTCCATGGTTTTCACTCTGCCTAATTGGCCGAGACCCTGCTAGTGCTGCTGGGAAGAGAAATTGCAATGAAAGATTATAATGTTGAAATGGAGAATCAGCAGTTGCACAGATTCAGAATTCATTGTTGGTTGATTGATGCAAAGTGAACAAAAAACACTGGATCTGAAAGAACCATAGACATTGATGTTGTTTTCAGGTGCTGTCAGAGAAAAAATAGTAAATATGAGGACATTTATTCACAGTTTATTTTGTGTTGATGCTTATTTTCTCACCCTTTTCCCATTGTTAACATTTGAATGTAACTGAAAACCACTTTGTTGTGATATATTTATGACATATTATGGCATATTCATAAATGGAACAGACGTTTATTATATTTTTTTCTGTATATTGTTTATTTATTGATCTCCTCTCAAGCCTTCAAATGAACCAGTCACTATTTGTTATTGATGTGTGAGATCAGATGGTCATTGTGAGGGCATCTATTTGATCACTGGTCAATAGTCCAAGCTGAGGAAAAGATGAGAGGGGAGTTCTGGGTTGATTGGCTAGTATTGACGTTAGGGAGTGGACTGAGTGTGTGTGTGCGAGTGAGGTTGTGGGTTTGTGCGTGTGCGTGCAAGCGTTATAGAGTTAATGGTGTAAATGAATGGTGTAAATGAGTTGTGGAAGTTAATATACCAGGGCTGGTGTTGTGTTGAGGCTGAATGAAGACATTAACATGTCCTACTGATGGATAGCTGCTATGACTCGTCTATGTGCCGGATAGCCTTTCTCTGTTACATATGAGTCCAAACAATGCTATGAAGCAGCCAGAGAGATGGAGAAGAAGAGAGATGTAGATACTAGATGGACAAAAAGCAGGATGTAAAATAAAAACATTAGAAGGAAATATTGCTATTGAGACAACATAGTGGGTGACTTGGAAATCCATCGAAGACACATGATATACATTGTTTGAATGATTCCTGAATAGCCTACTCTAATTAAATTTCTCATTAATCTAATGAACTTATGATCCATGAATTGAATGATTGAATCATTCATAGATATTACATCTAATGATGAATGATTATCGGTGGATCTCCTCTCTGTCTATCAGTTGTTCCTGTACCAGTTGCTGAGAGGTCTGTCCTACATCCACCAGAGGTATATCCTGCACCGTGACCTCAAGCCTCAGAACCTGCTCATCTCTGACACTGGAGAACTCAAACTGGCCGACTTCGGTAGGTGGCTTTGATTTGTGTCTGACTAGCACTCTTTTACTCTCTCTCTCTCCTCGCTGCCTCTCTATCTCTCTTTCTCTCTTCTCTCTCTCGCTTTGTCCCTTCTCTTTCTTTCCCTCTCTGTGTGTGTGTGTGTGTGTGTGTGTGTGTGTGTGTGTGTGTGTGTGTGTGTGTGTGTGTGTGTGTGTGTGTGTGTGTGTGTGTGTGTGTGTGTGTGTGTGTGTGTGTGTGTGTGTGTGTGTGTGTGTGTGTGTGTGTGTGTGTGTGGGTGTGTGTGTGTGTGTGTTAGACCTCTCCAGAAGCAGTAGCACCATATGGCTAGTCTCCTTTCATGGTGCCCAGTTCTGTAAATATGTTGCCCAGTTCTGTAAATATGTTGCCCAGCTCTGTAAATACTACCCACACGTTTTGACTGGTTTCCAGAGTCGGTAGAACTACCGGCTCAGACTGGCACCACAGACCAGACAAAGACTGCCTCACAGGAAATCATCTCTCTATCCCTCAATTCACCCCTCCATCCATCCCTCTAGCCACCCAGGCAGGGGGGACACCTTCATCAATAATGTAAAACCCTCCTCATTATAGAGTAGACATATTACTGGAAGGCAATTAGAAAATAATGGACAACATGCTAAATGAGAAAGAATGGAAATCCCATGGAAATACTGCTGTGGATTCACACACACATTGACACGGTCAGCCTAGCCTAGGGGATCTCATTTAGATGCTGAGTAGAGGCTGTAGGCAGCGACGTGTGTGTGTTCTGAAAGGAGAGGCAGAGGATACTGGGGAATGGGAAGGTGGATAGAAGGGAGAGGAGATGAGAAGGTAGTGGGAAATGGGGATAAGGGGGAGGATTGAGGGGCTTGGAGAGAATCAAGGGGAGGGGAGAGAGGGGAGAAAAGGCTGACTGACTGTGGCATGGGTTCTGTGTCCCTGCTGGTTGATTTGTTTCTGGACCTGATCCAGAATCATCCGCAGCTCTTTGTGTGTTTCGCTGTCCTAATGAGTATCACAATAAAAGGCGAACAAGTGAGGGTTATGAAAAGCTTAGGTGATTAGACTGAAGGACAGAACAACTGAAGTAGTGTGTGTTTATGTGTGTGTTTTTACAATGGTGCCAAGGTGACGGTAATCACCTATCTCACATAAACACACACACACACACACACACACACACACACACACACACACACACACACACACACACACACACACTGTACTTCACTACACACCCTCACAGGGGTCACTAGGACACTTAACTCTCACAAGGGCCACAGACACACATACCTGCACGGCTTAAACTGTCACAAGTGTGTGTTAGTGTGTATTGGTTTATAGCATATGTGTCAAGTGTATGCAATAGACATTCGTGTTTGTATGCTTGACTATCATCAAAGGAGAGAGTCGTAACTAAGACATTGTTTCTTTGTGTGAGACTGAATTGCAAATGTGTGTGTGTGCTCATCTGTATGTGTGTGCTCATCTGTATGTGTGTGCTCATCTGTATGTGTGTGCTCATCTGTATGTGTACGCTCATCTGTATGTGTGTGCTCATCTGTATGTGTACGCTCATCTGTACGTGTACGCTCATCTGTATGTGTACGCTCATCTGTATGTGTACGCTCATCTGTATGTGTACGCTCATCTGTATGTGTGTGCTCATCTGTATGTGTACGCTCATCTGTATGTGTACGCTCATCTGTATGTGTACGCTCATCTGTATGTGTACGCTCATCTGTATGTGTACGCTCATCTGTATGTGTACGCTCATCTGTATGTGTGTGCTCATCTGTATGTGTACGCTCATCTGTATGTGTACGCTCATCTGTATGTGTGTGCTCATCTGTATGTGTGTGCTCATCTGTATGTGTACGCTCATCTGTATGTGTACGCTCATCTGTATGTGTGTGCTCATCTGTATGTGTACGCTCATCTGTATGTGTACGCTCATCTGCATGTGTACGCTCATCTGTATGTGTACGCTCATCTGTATGTGTACGCTCATCTGTATGTGTACGCTCATCTGTATGTGTATGCTCATCTGTATGTGTGTGCTCCCGTACATAAGTGTGTGTCTGTGGGTGTGTTTGGGTGTGTCTGTGTGTGTGTGTGTGTGTGTCTACAATCTCTCAACGGGGTGTGTCTCGTGTGGCGTGGATCCTTCCCAGTCATACAGCTGTGGATATGATGCAAGATGGCGCCGGCAGAGATAATCGCCTCGCTTCACGTCCTTAGGAAACTATGCAGTAATTTGTTTTTTTTCTGTATTATTTCTTACTTTGTTATCTCAGAAAATCTTAATCTCAAGTGTTATTACATCCAGCCGGGAAGAACTATTGGATATAAAAGCGATGTCAACTTACCAACATTACAACCAGGAATACAACTTTCCCGAAGGGGAACCTTTGTTCGGACCTCCACCCTGGACATTGGTTCTAATCCCAGAGGCCGACCCAAAACAGGTTAGAAGGCGAGCACACCATCCACCGCTTCAGAGCATGTTACTTGCCAATTTACAGTCTCTAGACAACAAGGTGGATGAGATTGTAAAATTCTCTGTTTCACGGAAACATGGCTCTCTCGTGATATGTTGTCAGTTCAGCCACCGGGTCTCTTCATGCGTTGCGCTGACAGAAAAAAACATCTCTCTGGTAAGAAGAAGGGCGGGGGTGTATGCCTCATTATTAACGACTCATTGTGTAATCATAACAAAATGCAGGAACTCAAGCCCTTTTGTTCACCTGACCTAAAATTCCTTACAATCAAATGCTGACCGCATTATCTCCCAAGAGAATTCTCTTCGATTATTGTCACAGCTGTGTATGTTCCCCCAAGCAGATACCTCGACGGCCCTGAAAGAACTTCACTGGACTCTATTTAAACTGGAAACCATATATCCTGAGGCTGCGTATATTGTAGCTGGGGATTTTAACAAAGCTATTTTGAGAACAAGGCTACCTAAATTCTTCCAGCACATTGATTATTGTACCCGCTCAAGCAAAACACTGGACCACTGCTACTCTAAATTTTGCGCTGCATACAAGGCCCTCCTCCCCTGCCCTCCCTTTGGCAAATCTGACCATGACTTCATCTTGTTGCTCCCCTCCTATAGACATAAACTAAAACAGGAAGCGCTCATGCTTAGGTCTAGACACTGCTGGTCTGACCAATCGGATTCCACGCTTCAAGGCTACTTCAATTAAGTGGACTGGGATATGTTCCGCATAGCCTCAGACAATAACATCGATGTAGCAGCGCCTCTTCAACCTCTTTAAAACCCTTGTGAATTTGTTAGATTACTTGTTAGATATTACTGCATTGTCAGAACTAGAAGGACAAGCGTTTCGCTACACTTGCATTAACATCTGCTAACCATGTGTATGTGACCAATAAAATTTGATTTGATATCTCAGTGTGTATACTATGAGAGCCCTCTCCCTTCTCTCTCCTCAGAGCGGTGTCTCTCTCCTCTCTAATCCTGCTCCAGTCAATGGGCCCGGGGCCAACTCCATCTCTGCTAATTGTATCCATTGTATGGCAGCAGAAATGGAAAGTGGGGCTCTCCTCTCTCTCTCTCTGATTGTCTTTGTTCTCTGCCCTGCTGTGTGTAGGAGCCTCACAAAGACCATTCCCTCCATTTCCTCCACAATCACACTTTATTATGTCTGGCTGGATGCCTCAACTTGAAACAGACGCAGGCTACTGTGGGAGGTATTATAGGACTATCAACATGTTCTGTGCTGAGCTTGTAGTGAAAAAGAACCAACACATTTCCCATAGGTACCCTGAAAACAATGCTGCAAATTACAATCATCTTGCAAATACCTATCCAAATACCTACATGTATCCAGCCATTGGTTTAACAATCCACCAATAGATACAGTACATTGCACTGATGATGTCACTTGTTCTATACTGTATCCACAAAAATGTTAGCTTTGAAGACACTGTATTATCTTCCTCCCTCCCTTGTCAGGTTTTGTGTGTGTGTGTGTGTGTGTGTGTGTGTGTGTGTGTGTGTGTGTGTGTGTGTGTGTGTGTGTGTGTGTGTGTATATGTGTGTGTGCTGGAGGGCACTGTTTTGTTTCTTCCCTAGGGATTCGATTCGAGTCCCTCGGAGTGTTGGGATTGGTGTGTGTGCGCGGGTGTGTTGTAGTGATATAGTTTGAAGACAGCTGGTGAGGATAATGATCTGTGGAGAGTGCAGCAATGTGACAATGGAGATGCAGGAATCTGGTTGGAACGTCAGAGGAATCCTCATGGAGCACCAGGACTTCCCCTGTGTGCTGTTAGCTACACCTAGACACACAGGCCCTACAGGGAGTGTGTGTGTGTGTGTGTGTGTGTGTGTGTGTGTGTGTGTGTGTGTGTGTGTGTGTGTGTGTGTGTGTGTGTGTGTGTGTGTGTGTGTGTGTGTGTGTGTGTGTGTGTGTGTGTGTGTGTGTGTGTGTGTGTGTGTGTGTGTGTGTGTGTGTGCATGTATGCAGGGAATGACTTGACTGGGATGTTTGCTGCCTATCTCATTGGGGATTACTTAGTGTGGTGAAATGGGCTGTGATATAGAGACAGGCTGTGATAGACAGACAGAGAGACAGGCTGTGATAGACAGACAGAGAGACAGGCTGTGATAGACAGACAGAGAGGCAGGCTGTGATAGACAGACAGAGAGACAGGCTGTGATAGACAGACAGAGAGACAGGCTGTGATAGACAGACAGAGAGACAGGCTGTGATAGACAGACAGAGAGACAGGCTGTGATAGACAGACAGAGAGACAGGCTGTGATAGACAGACGAGAGACAGGCTGTGATAGACAGACAGAGAGACAGGCTGTGCTAGACAGACAGAGAGACAGTCTGTGATTGACAGACAGAGAGGCAGGCTGTGATAGACATACAGAGAGACAGGCTGTGATTGACAGACAGAGAGGCAGGTGGCAGGTGATCCACCACATACCTTTATTACTACTGTATATGAGAGGAGAAGTGGGGAGAATCACAGGAAGTTGAAAAGCCCATGTTTGGATGGGATTAATTAATTCAGCATGTGAGCCAACTGTCTCTCATGGGATTTTCTTAGCAGAGGGAATAAAACATTTTTCTGATCCTAAATACTAGTTTTGCTTGTTTGAGTGTGTATGTGTGCGTACTTGTGTGTGTGTTTGATAAGCAAAGGGGAATCAAAATGTTAATGTCTTGATCCCAGACCATGAAGAAGCAATAGCAGTATGCATGCCAACGCCATGTTGACACACACACACACACACACCAGCACGCACACACACGTCACACATTACCCAGATTCTATCAGACCAGACATAAATTACCTGCCAAGCGCACACAATCAGTTATTGCCACCAGAAACCCGTGCAAGTATGCAAAATTACTTCCAAAGCATTATAGAATATTTTAAAGCCATTTTATATCTAGTTTTGTTATATATATATTTGAGATATGAGCAGGGGGTATTATTACAAATCACACAATCAGACATTCATCATGATATATTAGACTGGGGTGATGCAGAAGAGGAGTGACACATTATTTAATTTACCCTGTTTTCTATTCTGGCTACACATTTCATGACGGAAACAAATTGTGCATTTGCAGCATCTGCAAGATTGTTTTTCAGTGTTTTTTGTAATGATGAATGCTGTTTAAAATAATAATAATAATAATAATTTGTTTGGTATATCTTGTTTCTTTCTCCCCATGGATTTATCGTAGCTTTAGACACAGCAGCCGAGGAGGTGGGGAGGAGGAGGAAAATGAGGAAGATGAGGAGGAGGCTACACAGAGATATCTGAAAGTCATTTGACTTCAGAGTGAACTTCAAAAGAAGGCTTGGGTTGTTTGTCCCAGGGGGGATATGGAGTCTATTTCAGTCTCCTCTCTGGCTGTATTCTTCTTCAACCCCCCTTCTCTTCCTCCTCCTCTCCTGCCCTCTGTTCTCTGACCCCTGGTGTTGCCATGGGGACACAGTGTGATGTATAATTCACTACTGAACTTCACACCCAGGGCTACCTGTGTGTGTGTGTGTGTGTGTGTGTGTGTGTGTGTGTGTGTGTGTGTGTGTGTGTGTGTGTGTGTACGTGCGTGCGTGCGTGTGCTTGCCTGCGTATAAGTGGGTGTGTGACCTTCATTCCTGGGCGACCTGGAATGGAAGGCCAGCCAGGAGCCACACCGGTTGTATAGTGTGAAACTGTTGTCTCAATGCCAGGAGTGTCAGTGTTTGAAGGTATGAAGGTTGTTGTGTGCGTTGGTGCATGTGTGTGAAGGCCTTTTGAAATGGAGCCTCTCGCTGCAGTAGGTCTCTCAGGTGTTCTCTGATGTAGAATGTCAGGGCCACCAGGCAGTCACCATTTTATAGAAAGAGCAATGTGTCCATCCGCCTGTTTCGTGCTGTTACCGTGGTGACTACACTGGAGGAGTGGAGGAGAGGGAATCCAATCATCTAGGTCCTGGAGTGTAAATACAGTACACCCCCCCACTATTTCCTATCATTCCCTCTCCTCCATCTACCTTCCCTGTCTTTCTCCCTCCGTCCCTTTCCTCCGTCTACCTTCCCTCCCTGCCTTTCTCCCTCCGTCCCTTTCCTCCGTCTACCTTCCCTCCCTGTCTTTCTCCCTCCATCCCTCTCCTTCCTCTACCTTCCCTCCCTGTCTTTCTCTTTCCATCTCTCTCCTTCCACTACCTTCCCTCCCTGCCTTTCTCCCGCCATCCCTCTCCTTCCTCTACCTTCCCTCCCTGTCTTTCTCTTTCCATCCCTCTCCTTCCTCTACCTTCCCTCCCTGTCTTTCTCTTTCCATCCCTCTCCTTCCACTACCTTCCCTCCCTGTCTTTCTCTTTCCATCCCTCTCCTCCATCTATCTTCCCTCCCTGTCTTTCTCTTTCCATCCCTCTCCTTCCTCTACCTTCCCTCCCTGTCTTTCTCTTTCCATCTCTCTCCTTCCACTACCTTCCCTCCCTGTCTTTCTCTTTCCATCCCTCTCCTTCCTCTACCTTCCCTCCCTGTCTTTCTCTTTCTATCCCTCTCCTCCATCTACCTTCCCTCCCTGTCTTTCTCTCTCCATCTCTCTATCATTCAGATGAACCTACAGCCAGACAACCCATATACTGTAACTACCCCATCAGTCTATTATTCTGGTCTTTTTATGATGATTAGATCTCTCCTCCCTGCTCCTGCCCTGCGTTAACCTCCCAGTCCCCCCTACACACACACACCTCACAGCACCCGCAGTGTAAATGATAGGCTCTCAGTGTGTCTGGGATATTGGTCTCTCCTCTCTGTGACACAGCCTATTGTTTACAGGTCAGATTAGTCTGTAAATTATAGTGTTAGACTGTGAGGAAGCCTGGCTCAACATCCCTCTCTCCTGGAAGCCTGGGTCTGTTCTGGCATAGGGACATGTTAACTACTCCCTGCCCACACACACACACACACACACACACACACACACACACACACACACACCACACACACACACAGGGGGCTGGCAAAAGGGGGAGGAAGTCTTGGCTGTTTTAGCTAAATGCTATAATGAACCAGTCTCACCACCTGGGAGGACAGCTAGCTAAATGCCACCAGACTCATTAAAACTAGCTGGCTCTGCAGTGCCAGTACATGCACATGCACACACACACACACATGCACACACACACACACACACACACACACACACACACACACACACACACACACAGTTCACACACACACTCAGTTCACACACACACTCAGTTCACACACACACTCAGTTCATACACACACTCAGTTCACACACAATACTGTATCAGTTTAGGGAGCGGTGTCCTTGATGTTAGATGTAGTGTATGGAGATGGTCTGTTGTAGCTTTGAGTATGTCTGATTGGTATTCTGATAGCCCTGGTCCTGTTGGTACCCAGGGTCCATGTCAAAGAGCACCTCAGGCAAGACCTGCTCCGCTTTGCACCAGCTTTTCTCTCATCTTATGGAGCCTCAGTGGAGGGCATTCAATGATAAAGTTAACATATAATGTTTCTGTTCCCACTTGTTGTTCCTTACAGTGTGTGTGTGTGTTCTCTCCTGCAGGTCTGGCACGGGCTAAGTCAGTCCCCAGCCACACCTACTCCAATGAGGTGGTGACCCTGTGGTACCGCCCCCCTGATGTCCTCCTGGGATCCACAGACTACTCCACCTGCCTGGACATGTGGTGGGTAGTACCACTGACTTTTAACCCCTGACCCCCTACCTCTTGCCACATCCCTCTCCACAACAGGGAGAATACTTCCTCCTCTAGATCAGATGAGGTGTGAACCCCACAGAGAGCCACAGACAGCTGTGTGAATGTGTTCCATAGGGAGGAGAGGTCGAGACCTGGCCATGTCTCTATCTGGGGTTGATGAGAAGCTGGGAGACCTGATCTGGTCTGAGGCTCAGTATGGACAGACAGGGGAATTTACTGTGGACATGGACAGATAGAGGCCTTCCTGTGGCGACAGACAGACAGCTTTAGTCAGTATATGGACAGGGGTCTTTCAGAACTGCCGTCCAGGCTGTGAAATGAACCGTGACCACATCGATCTGGACAGGCAGTCCTCGAGTACGCCCCTTTCCAAGGACCCGAGCTGCATCCCACCGCGGGCAATTAAAGCATAGTGGGGGAGAGGGAGAGGCAGGGGGTTAGGTTGGCAGTAGAGCAGGTGGGCAAATCCTTAGGGCACCTTTCCACTCCACCGAGACTGGAGCCACTCAACATAGAAAGACCTATACCGTCACTTAGAAAGCAGTGTTCCATGAACAGGCAGCGCTCACATTGACCGCAGTGTGCTCAGTGCTGGGTCACTGGTTTGAGTAACAGTCTGTCCCATATCCGTCAAACCACTAAAAGGTTAAAGGATCAGATCATCTGGAAGACAGGAGGAAAGGGAAGAATAGGGTGGAAAAGAACAGGGATTCTTCCTCTAGTCTATTTTTATGTCTGTTATCGCCTCAGTGAGCCTGGCGTTTCACCAGGCACCTGTCAGTCAAGCTGACACTGTGGACAATGACAGACAGCCCAGCCAGACAGACAAAGAGAGGTGTGAGAGGAAGTGGTTGAATCCCTGTCGTTTTCACACTGTTATTAGCGGGTTTATCCCTCTCCCTGCGAAGCCAAACCTCTGTATCTGATTAAACACCAGTCTCTATATAAAGATCTAAGAAATATCTGAACAGTTTGCTGATGAAAATGTATTGTTCCATCCAGCACCTACTTCTATCCATTGGACTTTTAGAAATGTATAGGGCTCTTCCTGGTCTATAGGTACACTATGGAGACGGATGAAGTTTTCAAAAAGGAATTAAGGTGTGTGGTGTGTTAAGGGGGATGAAAATGATGCTGGTGCTTGTCTCTCTCTCCCTCTCTATTTCTATTCATTCATCTTTCTGTATTATCTGTGTGGCTGCTCAACCATAGCTGGGTCATGCAGAGATGGAGGAAAAGAGGGAGTGAGTAGTGTGCACTGGGCCAGAAAGTGAATCTGTCAGGAAACAATAGTTCTCTGACAAATGGGCTCTGACACCTGTTTAAACCTACACACACATACACACCACTCTCCATAACTGGCCACCTCTCTTTCTCCATCCCGCTCTCCTTCTCTCTCCACTGGGCATCCCATTATCCAACCATCACCACCTCAGATGCCACACAGAGTTAGTCTTCTGAGCAAACACTTTACTGAAGCTGAATCCTCTAGGAAATCAAGACATCCACCATAGATTTAGATGGAAATTAAGATATTCCCCAAAAGTGAACCATTTGCCTTTCAAAATATACTGTGCTCTTCTGCAAAGCCATTTGAGTACACTATAGATTAAATCATGATGAATTGTAGTTGTGGAGGCTAGTATTCTTCATAGAGGGGTTCAAATGTTTACTGCTGATGGCTCTGGAGCTCTCCAACTCTGTTGATGCTGTCTGTGTGTCTCTAATGGGGATGCTGTCTGTGTGTCTCTAAAGGGGATGCTGTCTGTGTATCTCTAATGGGGATGCTGGCTGTGTGTCTCTAATGTGGATGCTGTCTCCATGTCTCTAATGGGGATGTTGTCTGTCTGTCTCTAATGTGGATGCTGTCTGTCTGTCCCTAATGAGGATGCTGTCTGGCTGTCTCTAATGTGGATGCTGTCTGTGTCTCCCCAGGGGCGTGGGCTGCATCTTCATCGAGATGATCCAAGGAGTGGCAGCTTTCCCTGGGATGAAGGACATCCAGGATCAGCTGGAGAGGATATTCCTGGTGAGTCAGCTGTGTGTTTGTGTGCGTGCGTATAGTCTCACTTTGAGCACTTTTTAATTTATTTAACCTTTATTTAACTAGGCAAGTCAGTTAAGAAGAAATTCGTATTTACAATGACGGCCTACCAAAAGGCAAAAGGCCTCCTATCCGGGATTGGGGCTGTGATTGAAAATAAAAAATATAGGCTAAAACACACATCACGACAAGAGGCACCACAACACTACAGAAAGAGAGACATAAGACAACAACACATCATGGCAGCAACACATGACAACAACACGGTAGCAACACAACATGGCAGCAGCACAACATGGTAGCAGCACAAAGCATGGTACAAACATTATTGGGCACAGCCAACTCCACAAAGGGCAAGAAGGTAGAGACAAGAATACATCATGTGAAGCAGCCACAACTGTCTCCATGATTGAGTCTTTGAATGAAGAGATGGAGATAAAACCGTCCAGTTTGAGTGCTTTTTTCAGCTCGTTCCAGTCACTAACTGCAGTAAACTGAAAAGAGGAGCGACCCAGGGATGTGTGTGCTTTGGGGACCTTTAACAGAATGTGACTGGCAAAACAGGTGTTGTATGTGGAGGATGAGGCCTGCAGTAGATAGGGGGGAGTGAGGCCTAAGAGGGTTTTATAAATAAGCATTGGGTATACTGAGATGACCAGTTTACAGAGGAGTATAGAGTGCAGTGATGTGTTCTATAAAAAGCATTGGTGGCAAATCTGATGTCTGAATGGTAAAGAAGACAACAACATTGACGAATACGCTGATTCGGTGAGCGAGTTCATTAGAACGTGCGTTGAAGATGTCGTTCCCATAGCAACGATTAAAACATTCCCAAACCAGAAACCGTGGATTGATGGCAGCATTCGCGTGAAACTGAAAGCCCGAACCACTGCTTTTAATCAGGGCAAGGTGACCGGAAACATGACCGAATACAAACAGTGTAACTATTCCCTCCGCAAGGCAATCAAACAAGCTAAGCGTCAGTATAGAGACAAAGTAGAATCTCAATTCAACGGCTCAGACACAAGAGGTATGTGGCAGGGTCTACAGTCAATCACGGATTACAAAAAGAAAACCAGCCCCGTCACGGACCAGGATGTCTTGCTCCCAGGCAGACTAAATAACTTTTTTGCCCGCTTTGAGGACAATTCACTGCCACTGACACGGCCCGCAACTAAAACATGTGGAATCTCCTTCACTGCATCCGACGTGAGGAAAACATTTAAACGTGTTAACCCTCGCAAGGCTGCAGGCCCAGACGGCATCCCCAGCCGCGCCCTCAGAGCATGCGCAGACCAGCTGGCTGGTGTGTTTACGGACATATTCAATCAATCCCTATCCCAGTCTGTTGTTCCCACATGCTTCAAGAGGGCCACCATTGTTCCTGTTCCCAAGAAAGCTAAGGTAACTGAGCTAAACGACTACCGCACGGTAGCACTCACTTCTGTCATCATGAAGTGCTTTGAGAGACTAGTCAAGGACCATATCACCTCCACCCTACCTGACACCCTAGACCCACTCCAATTTGCTTACCGCCCAAATAGGTCCACAGACGATGCAATCTCAACCACACTGCACACTGCCCTAACCCATCTGGACAAGAGGAATACCTACAGTGCCTTGCGAAAGTATTCGGCCCCCTTGAACTTTGCGACCTTTTGCCACATTTCAGGCTTCAAACATAAAGATATAAAACTGTATTTTTTTGTGAAGAATCAACAACAAGTGGGACACAATCATGAAGTGGAACGACATTTATTGGATATTTCAAACTTTTTTAACAAATCAAAAACTGAAAAATTGGGCGTGCAAAATTGTTCATCGACTACAGCTCGGCATTTAACACCATAGTGCCCTCCAAGCTCGTCTTCAAGCTCGAGACCCTGGGTCTCGACCCCGCCCTGTGCAACTGGGTACTGGACTTCCTGATGGGCCGCCCCCTGGTGGTGAGGGTAGGCAACAACATTTCCACCCCGCTGATCCTCAACACTGGGGCCCCACAAGGGTGCGTTCTGAGCCCTCTCATGTACTCCCTGTTCACCCACGACTGCGTGGCCACGCACGCCTCCAACTCAATCATCAAGTTTGCGGACGACACTACAGTGGTAGGCTTGATTACCAACAACGACGAGACGGCCTACAGGGAGGAGGTGAGGGCCCTCGGAGTGTGGTGTCAGGAAAATAACCTCACACTCAATGTCAACAAAACTAAGGAGATGATTGTGGACTTCAGGAAACAGCAGAGGGAACACCCTCCTATCCACATCGATGGAACAGCAGTGGAGAGGGTAGTAAGTTTTAAGTTCCTCGGCGTACACATCACAGACAAACTGAATTGGCCCACCCACACAGACAGCATCGTGAAGAAGGCGCAGCAGCGCCTGATACGGCAACTGCTCCGCCCACAACCGTAAGGCTCTCCAGAGGGTAGTGAGGTCTGCACAATGCATCACCGGGGGCAAACTACCTGCCCTCCAGGACACCTACACCACCCGATGTCACAGGAAGGCCATAAAGATCATCAAGGACAACAACCACCCGAGCCACTGCCTGTTCACCCCGCTATCATCCAGAAGGCAAGGTCAGTACAGGTGCATCAAAGCTGGGACCGAGAGACTGAAAAACAGCTTCTATCTCAAGGCCATCAGACTGTTAAACAGCCACCACTAACATTGAGGGGCTGCTGCCAACACACTGACTCAACTCCAGCCACTTTAATAATGGGAATTGATGGGAAATTATGTAAAATATATCACTAGCCACTTTAAACAATGCTACCTAATATAATGTTTACACACCCTACATTATTCATCTCATATGTATATGTATATACTGTACTCTATATCATCTACTGCATCTTTATGTAATACATGTATCACTAGCCACTTTAACTATGCCACTTTGTTTACATACTCATCTCATATGTATATACTGCACTCAATACCATCTACTGTATCTTGCCTATGCCGCTCTGTACCATCACTCATTCATATATCTTTATGTACATATTCTTTATCCCCTTACACTTGTGTCTATAAGGTAGTAGTTTTGGAATTGTTAGCTAGATTACTTGTTGGTTATTACTGCATTGTCGGAACTAGAAGCACAAGCATTTCGCTACACTCGCATTAACATCTGCTAACCATGTGTATGTGACAAATACAATTTGATTTGATTTGATTTGCTCGAGAGCACCCTTACCTGCTTATCTATAAATTACCTCTCCTTGATCTAGCATGGGTAGGATGGTCATCTGAATCAGGGTTAGTTTGGCAGCTGGGGTGAAAGAGGAGTGATTACGATAGAGGAAACCAAGTCTAGATTTAACCTTAGCCTGTAGCTTGGATATGTGCTGAGAGATGGATAGTGTACCGTCTAGCCATACTCCCAAGTACTTGTATGAGGTGACTACCTCAAGCTCTAAACCCTCTGAGGTAGTAATCACACCGGTGGGGAGAGGGGCAATCTTCTTACCAAACCACATGACCTTTGTTTTGGAGGTGTTCAGAACAAGGTTAAGGGTAGAGAAAGCTTGTTGGACAATAAGAAAGCTCTGCATATAAATGGATGAGAGAGCTTCCTACTGCCTGAGCTATGTTGTTGATATAAATTGAGATGAGTGTGGGGCCTAGGATCGAGCCTTGGGGTACTCCCTTGGTGACAGGCAGTGGCTGAGACAGCAATGTCCTGACTTTATACACTGCACCTTTTTTTTCATTTTTTTTTTTTTTACCTTTATTTAACTAGGCAAGTCAGTGAAGAACAAATTCTTATTTACAATGCCGGTTTGGAACAGTGGGTTAACTGCCTTGTTCAAGGGCAGAACGACAGATTTTTACCTTGAATCATTGTTGACTGACCAATTGACTGCGATTACTGTTTACTTGCATACTTGTGTACTTGAGCAGTAAGCTTTGGCTCTTGATCTAATCAGCATGAGGTCTGTGGCCCTCTTTAACTCTGGGTCAGGTAGCTATTCAATTCTTCCGCTAGGTGCTTATTAAAGGAACCAGTGATTAGGGATTAATAGGGATGGCAGATAGATTGATAGATATATTTCTGAACAGGACTCAGGGCCTGACTGCATCAATATTTTATGGCTGTGTGAGGTCTCATGAATCCCATAATCGGCTCCTCTGTCCTCTATAATTCCCCCCATCGGCAGAATTGAAGTGGAGTGATAATGTGAGGAATTCATATTCATTCATCCTCTGAAATGAGTTAATAATGAATGCAGACAATTACTGAGATGAGAGGATGGGAGAGAGAAAGAGAGGCATGAAGAAAGAGAGACATAGAGAGAGAGAGAGGGATGAAGAAATAGACATATAGAGAGAAAGAGAGGGATGAAGAAAGAGAGACATATAGAGAGAAAGAGAGGGATGAAGAAAGAGAGACATATAGAGAGAAAGAGAGGGATGAAGAAAGAGAGACATATAGAGAGAAAGAGAGGGATGAAGAAAGAGAGACATATAGAGAGAAAGAGAGGGATGAAGAAAGAGAGACATATAGAGAGAAAGAGAGGGATGAAGAAAGATACATATAGAGAGAAAGAGAGGGATGAAGAAAGAGAGACATATAGAGAGAAAGAGAGGGATGAAGAAAGAGAGACATATAGAGAGAAAGAGAGGGATGAAGAAAGAGAGACATATAGAGAGAAAGAGAGGGATGACGAAAGAGAGACAAAGGTCAGTGGAGTCAGGTGTGAAGACAGAGACAAAGCGGTTCGGTTTGTTTTGCCGAGGGCTGTCGGGGATAAGTGTGTGGGTGCGTGTGCGTCTGTGTGTGTCTGTCTGTGTGTGTTTGTATGTCTGTGTGAATCGGTGTGTGTAGGGAGTATGCCCCAGGCAGGGAATCTTACACAAAGCAACCTAGGAGGACAGATCGAGATACTGTATAAAAACATTTTATTGATTGTCTGTTTTGCCAAAGAAAAAATTGGGGCTGTCTGCTCTCCTCACATTTGTAAGATTCCCCCCCAAAACCCCAGCCCTCTCTGCCACCTGCATCCATCCAGTACACCCCTTGAACACACAGACACAAAGAGAGAGGGGTAGAGGGGAAAAAAGGAAAAAAGGGGAGAGACCCAGTAGTGGGATGGCCTGTCGCCAACTTGGGTATCGATGGAGGTACACCTGCAACCCTGTTGGCCTGGCTGCAGGGGATCTGTGTGCCCTTTAGCAGGTTGCAGGTGGAGCAGAGAAGGATAGGGGGGCGGAGCAAGCGGTGGAAGTGGGTTTGGGGGGAGGATGGAGAAGGGGAAGGGAGGGGTGGAAGGGGATTGGGGAGGGGAGGTCTGTCTGACTGTCTGGGGTAAAATGAAAATGTAATCCAGTGGAGATAAGGGTTTTATTCAGCAAACATGAGGATATGAAGAGGAGAGGAGGGGGGAGAGGGATAGGAGGGGAAGAGAGCAGAGAGGAGAGACAGAGGAGTGGAGGATAAGGGTGAGAGGAGAGGAGAATAGAGGCGAGGAGAGGAGAATAGAGGAGAGGAGAGGAGGAGAGAGGAGGGGTTGGTGGGATAAAGTCTGACAGGTCTATATTGTGTTCTGATTATCCTCTCCTTACTCTCTCCACATTATGAAGACCTTTTGAATCCCCTGTATTAACAGGATCACACCTGTGTAGTTAATAGCATGGCCCACACAGCCCCTGTAAGCCATACACATGAGGAGGCCAGAGATGTGCTTAAACTAGGCTTACAGTCTTACCTTGACTGTAGAATCATTATTATTTCTCTGAGGCAATAACACCTCTGATCATCTCAATGCCAATGCCCACACATTCACACAATTTGCTTTTCATGTGTTTATTGATTCAGCATTTCTCATACTCCAGATGGCAATAATTAGTGTTTGGACATTCAAACATTAACTGGCCTTTTGAGGCGTGATGAACATGATCAGCATACATTTGAAGAATTGAACACGTTTAATAAGAGAGTTTGCTTCACTTGTAAAACACAATATTATGTATAGGCTACATGGCCTCATGGACCAGGATGGACATGGACTCACCCAACGCATTGAACCAAAATGGCACCACACTGAGACAACTCTAACTATATTGCATTGGCTAAGAAGTACTGACCCGTCAAATTGAGCCGCTCATATTTTCTCCCACCCCAATCACGTCTCGTACTGTTGTGTGTCTGTGTACTCTGCTGTCAGCTAGAGGAAGAAAAGACAGATAGAGAAATAGACCTGGAAAAATGTCCACCAGTCTGCTTGGCCTGGCAGCTAGATGGTCAGTTAGTGTAACAAACAGCTCCACCTGTCAGAGTTAGCCTGACACATGGAAACCATGTGTTTGATGTTTTTTATACCATTCCACTACTTCCGCTCCAGCCATTACGACGTGCCCGTCCTCCCCAATTAAGGTGCCACCATCCTCCTGTGGTTGGTAGGTGGATGTGTGTGGGCGCCGTCTTTCGGTCTGTCAGTGGAGAGATTATGTTGAGTCCCGCCCCTCTAATAGGCCAGTGTGTTTGTGAAGGGGAGAGAAAGGTCACCTAGCATCCCTGTCTGATAGGTACTCAGTCTGCCAAAAGTCAGTTGTCATTTTGAAAAAAGTTAGACCCACACTAACACCCTGGTCATTTCCCTGTAAAAAGTTAGACCCACACTAACACCCTGGTCATTTCCCTGTAAAAAGTTAGACCCACACTAACACCCTGGTCATTTCCCTGTAAAAAGTTAGACCCACACTAACACCCTGGTCATTTCCCTGTAAAAAGTTAGACCCACACTAACACCCTGGTCATTTCCCTGTAAAAAGTTAGACCCACACTAACACCCTGGTCATTTCCCTGTAAAAAGTTAGACCCACACTAACACCCTGGTCATTTCCCTGTAAAAAGTTAGACTCACACTAACACCCTGGTCATTTCCCTGTAAAAAGTTAGACCCACACTAACACCCTGGTCATTTCCCTGTAAAAAGTTAGACCCACACTAACACCCTGGTCATTTCCCTGTAAAAAGTTAGACTCACACTAACACCCTGGTCATTTCCCTGTAAAAAGTTAGACCCACACTAACACCCTGGTCATTTCCCTGTAAAAAGTTAGACCCACACTAACACCCTGGTCATTTCCCTGTAAAAAGTTAGACCCACACTAACACCCTGGTCATTTCCCTGTAAAAAGTTAGACTCACACTAACACCCTGGTCATTTCCCTGTAAAAAGTTAGACTCACACTAACACCCTGGTCATTTCCCTGTAAAAAGTTAGACTCACACTAACACCCTGGTCATTTCCCTGTAAAAAGTTAGACTCACACTAACACCCTGGTCATTTCCCTGTAAAAAGTTAGACTCACACTAACACCCTGGTCATTTCCCTGTAAAAAGTTAGACCCACACTAACACCCTGGTTATTTCCCTGTAAAAAGTTAGACCCACACTAACACCCTGGTTATTTCCCTGTAAAAAGTTAGACTCACACTAACACCCTGGTCATTTCCCTGTAAAAAGTTAGACTCACACTAACACCCTGGTCATTTCCCTGTAAAAAGTTAGACCCACACTAACACCCTGGTTATTTCCCTGTAAAAAGTTAGACCCACACTAACACCCTGGTTATTTCCCTGTAAAATTTAGACCCACACTAACACCCTGGTCATTTCCCTGTAAAAAGTTAGACCCACACTAACACCCTGGTCATTTCCCTGTAAAAAGTTAGACCCACACTAACACCCTGGTTATTTCCCTGTAAAAGGACCCACGAGCACCAACATGTGAAGTTCATGTCAAATTAGTTGTGATATTAAAGCTAAGAGTCTATATATTTTTTCTTAATGAAAGCATATACATTTTTCAACCATTTGGAATAAGCAAAGGCTTTGATTTCTTGTCAAACAGATGGAAAAAAACTCTTAAAAGGTATAAGAAATATATCAAAACAAACTAATGTTGAACTAATATCAACAATTATATTTAGTTTTGGAGAAATGTTTCTGCCTTCTGTAAGGTTAAGAAACATTGCCTTGTGTCTTGAAATATTGTTACCAAAAGCCCACATATCTTTAAGATATTTTCAAATTTCTCTTCCTCATGAGGAGGGACGATAACGAAAGTTAGTTATAGTGTTTTCTACTGATATCAATTTTGTTTATGAATTATTAAGTGATTAAACTCATAATTGGTAACAGAATTTCTGAAATATTTTAACGGGAATTTCTGAAATTGAATTGGCTACAATGGGAAATCATAGTAGTCACCAACAACAGCTGGGTTCACAAGTTTGGACAGCACAGTACAGTACAGTACAGTAAAGTAGAGTATAGTTCATTACTGCATACAGTAGAACACACGAGTTGAGTAAACTATAATGTACAGTATTGTACTGTACTGAACAAAACTTTACTGTACTCAACTGTACTGTACTGAACTCTATTCTACTCAACTCTGATGTTATATGTTGTGCGGTAATGAATTCAACATAGCTCTACTGTGCTGTAATGAATTCAACATAGCTCTACTGTGCTGTAATGAATTCAACATAGCTCTACTGTGCTGTAATGAATTCAACATAGCTCTACTGTGCTGTAATTTGATGTCCAAAGTTGTGCAACATAGACGTCTTTGATTGGTTCTGATTTGGTCTTGTTTGGGGGCGGAGCTCATTAACAATAATAGCCCGTGTGTAGAATAATACCCAAATATGCAAAAGAGGATATTGTTCTACCTTTGTGTACCTATTTAGGATACATCACCATGAAGAGAATGGCATTCATGTCCATAATTATTCATTTCTGTGTAATACAGATCAGGGACCCATGATGAAATTCCGTTACCGGGTGTAAATCCACTTCACTTACTGTAGTTCAATAACCAAAAGAGATTCGTGTCTTAGCTGACCTCACATTCTGTCTGCAGACATCGTCAAATCTTCATTCGCAGCAGATATGTAAGACTTTTTGTAAAACGTGGACACCAAATTTCTTTTTTTTTACAGAAATTCTGTTACCAAAGTTTGGATCTGCACTCTTCTTCCAGTGAATGTGTTTTTGTAAAATGTTCATTGTAAATTGTTAAAAGTAGTCCTTGTGCATAGAGTTATATGGTTTGTTAAACTTTGCAATCAATGGTTTTTCTTTGGCGTACATTTTAAGTGAAGAATGTGAGTCTCAGCACAATTCTGTTACTGTGTAATTTATCCACCTTTTCACACTATGTAGCCACGCTGAAGGCCTATACTTCACTAGCCGGCTCATCCATCTACGATATTCACTGGAACCATGATGGTGTATGGGCTATCAGTTGGTGTATGGGCTGTTACTATGTGTTGTGAAGCCAATTTGTTTGTTTGCAGCTAAAAACCAAAGGTATCTCTACGGCTTCCCTGAACGAAGAAGAAGCCAATCTCCAGCAGTGCCATTCTAATGATCCGTAACCGAATTAAAGCTATCCCCTTTGTTACCTTGCTTTATCCCCGTCGTTGCCATGCTTTATCCCATCCCCACAGAGCTCCATGGGCAAGTGTGTGTGAGCTGAGAGCAGTCAACTAAAGGCTGTTATTTATTCAAAGCTGCTTCCAAAGCCCTGGCTATCCTGAACAGAGAGCCTGTGGGTGTTTATGCCATGTGTTGCTCTTTTCCTGGTCCTGAGACGTGAGTGGGCTGGGCTGACTGACTGGCTGGCTGGCTGGCTGGCTGGCTGGCTGGCTGGCTGGCTGGCTGACTGGCTAGCAGGCTGTTTCTCAGATCCCTCTGTTCGTCTAAATTAGATATGCGTGGTATGAGCCCAGGCGCATTGTAACTGGTTAACTGAGTGTCACTCTGCTCAAGATTACATCCCCAGGAAGACCAGTTGGAATGTGGACAGGTCTATCTGTAGGAAAGGCTGTCAGAGCAGAGGTGTGTGTGTTTACTGAAAACAATGAGCCTTTCTCCTTGCATTAGTGTGATGGACAAAGCTGTCACCTCTGTCACCTAGGGAATGACACGTCAACACACACACACACACACACACACACACACACACACACACACACACACACACAGCAAGGACAGCATATCCTATGGATAATGTAACAGTTAATGTTATTGAGTAAATAGCAAGTGTTGATGATACAAACACACCATACTGTCGGCACAGGGAATTGAAACTGAAAACCACATGTGAGTGGCTTTGTCTGATCAATGTGTGTGGCTGTAATTGACTGTACGTGTGTGGGGCTATGTTGGACTGAACATACAGTTGAAGTCGGAAGTTTACATACAGTTTAGCCAAATACATTTAAACTCAGTTTTTCACAATTCCTGACATTTAATACTAGTAAAACTAGATCACCACTTTATTTTAAGACTGTGAAATGTCAGAATAATAGTAGAGGGTGTCACGTTCTGACCATAGTTCTTTTGTGTTTTCTTTGTTTTAGTGTTGGTCAGGACGTGATCTGAGTGGGCATTCTATGTTGTATGTCTAGTTTGTCTATTTCTATGTTTGGCCTGATATGGTTCTCAATCAGAGGCAGGTGTTAGTCATTGTCTCTGATTGGGAACCATATTTAGGTAGCCTGTTTTGTGTTGGGGTTTGTGGGTGGTTGTTTCCTGTCTATGCACCAGATAGGACTGTTTTGGTTTTTCACATTTGTTGTTTTGTAGTGTTTATGGTCTTTATTAAACATGTTGAACTCTAACCACGCTGCGCTTTGGTCCGATCCTTCGTCCACCGAAGAAAACCATTACAGAGGGAATTATTTATTTCAGCTTTTATTTCTTTCATCACATTCCGAGTGGGTCAGAAGTTAACATACACTCAATTAGTATTTGGTAGCATTGCCTTTAAATTGTTTAACTTGGGTCAAATGTTTCAGGTAGCCTTCTACAAGCTTCCCACAATAAGTTGGGTGAATTTTGGCCCATTCCTCCTGACAGAGCTGGTGTAACTGAGTCAGACGTGTGCCTAATTGCCAGCACATGTTTTTTTCAGTTCTGGCCACACATTTTCTATAGGATTGAGGTCAGGGCTTTGTGATGGCCACTCCAATACCTTGACTTTGTTGTCCTTAAGCCATTTTGAGACAACTTTGGAAGTATGCTTGGGGTTATTGTCCATTTGGAAGACCCATTTGTGACCAAGCTTTAACTTCCTGACTGATGTCTTGAGATGTTGCTTCAATATTTCCACAATTTCCGTCCTCACGATGCCATCAATTTTGTGAAGTGCACCAGTCCCTCCTGCAGCAAAGCACCCCCACAACATGATGCTGCCACCCCGTGCTTCACGGTTGGGATGGTGTTCTTCAGCTTGCAAGCCTCCCCTTTATTCCTCGAAACATAATGATGGTCTTTATGGCCAAACAGTTCTATTTTTGTTTCATCAGACCAGAGGACATTTTTAAGATATTTGTCACCATGTGCAGTTGCAAACCATAGTCTGTCTTTTTTAGGGCAGTTTTGGAGCAGTGGCTTCTTCCTTGCTGAGCGGCCTTTCAGGTTATGTCGATATAGGACTCGTTTTACTGTGGATATATATACTTTTGTACCTGTTTCCTCCAGCATCTTCACAAGGTCCTTTGCTGTTGTTCTGGGATTGATTTGCACGTTCATCTCAAGGAGACAGAATGCGTCTCCTTCCTGAGCGGTGACGGCTGCGTGGTCCTATGGTGTTTACACTTGTGTACTGTTGTTTATACTAATGAACGTGGTACCTTCAGGCGTTTGGAAATTGCTCCCAAGGATGAACCAGACCTGTGGAGGTCGACAATTGTTTTTCTCTTGGTCTTGGCTGATTTCTTTTGATTTTCCCATGATGTCAAGCAAAGAGGCACTGAGTTTGAAGGTAGGCCTTGAAATGCATTCACAGGTACACCTCCAATTGACTCAAATTATGTCAATTAGCCTATCAGAAGCTTCTAAAGACATGACATCATTTTCTGGAATTGTCCAAGCTGTTTAAAGGCACAGTCAACTTAGTGTATGTGAACTTCTGACCCACTGGAATTGCGATTCAGTGAATTATAAGTGAAATAATGTCTGTAAACAATTTTTGGAAAATGTACTTGTGTCATGCACAAAGTAGATGTCCTAACCGACTTGCCAAAGCTATAGTTTGTTAACAAGAAATTTGTGGAGTGGTTGAAAAACTCCTACCTAAGTGTATGTGAACTTCCAACTTCAACTGTATGTGTACAGTATGTGCTTTGTCTGTCTTAACATGTGTGTGTTTGTCTTTCTGAACATGTGTGTCAGTGTTTGTGCAGGCGGTCAGAGGAGAGGATGCTGGTTACATCCAGGGAGATTAAGTAATATGATTTTAGTGTGAGACATAAGCTACTGCATACACACTCACACACACACACACACACACACTCACACATACACTCACACACACACTCACACATACACTCACACATATACACAAACACACACTCACACACATACATACACACACACTCACATACACACACACACACACACACTCACACACAAGCACACACAGTCATATGAGTTTAGTGTGAGAAGTCAGCCACTGCATACACACACACACACACACACACACGCACACACAGTATTATGAGTTTGGTTTTGAGGCATAAGCCACTGCACACAACTCAGTCAGATTAGGGAGAGAGAGAGGGGCTGCCGCCTGCCGCTGGGTAAATAAATTATGTCATTCCAGAAACAGCCGCTGTCTTGGCAGCGGCCTGACCACTCAACGTAACTGTGTGGAGAGTGAATGCAGTCTCTCCTGTCGGAACTTACTGAACACATACTAACCACATTCTACCCTGTGTGATTAGAGGCTGATCCCTGTGGTTCTGATCCATGGGGTGACCTTCATCTCCTGACCCCTGGCTGGACGTGACCATGTTCATTAGTGCACATTGTAGCAAACGTTTGCATACCTGTTGAAAAACCGTACAGTCCCTCCCCTGACCACTAACTCACAGCCCTCTCTAACTCTTGAAACAAGTAGCCACCTGCCCCCAACTCTTCCTGACTCTCTGACCCTGCAGAGGCAGTGGATGGGTCCCCATTGTTTATAGGCTACCCTGTTTGCACATCTGGAGCTCTCCAGTTACATGCCACACCCAGTGACCTCTGATTGGGGCATTTGACCATCCATCACCACTTTTGACCCTGCCCAGCTGCATCTCCTCAGGGCATCTGTCCAATAGGCAGGTGGGACCGGGACAAGTTTAAAAGCACAGTCCAGCCCAGTCCGGGACCAATCTTCAAAAAGCAGTGGCAGAGTCAGGGGTCAGGTGTGAAGACAAAGAGACAAAGCAGTTTGTTTTTCCCGAGAGCTGTCGGGGATAATTGTGTGTGTGTTTAAAAAACATTATAAAACAAACATTTCTCCGGTCCCCACAAGGAAAGAGGCTATGCTAGGCTTAAGCCTTCCGCATGCTTCGGAACGACTGGAGCCTAGCCAAACTCGGATAAGCGAACCGAACGAGTGTGCTCGCATACTCGCTTAAAAGACCTTCGCTTGAAAAATGAGAAAAAAGTGGCAATAGTTCTGTTAGTCCATCTTGAGACACCGAAGCCAGTATACACTTCCTTAAAATAGTCAGAATACATCTCAAATGAAAGCTAGACAAACCCCAAATTGCTCACTTTGCCCTCAGGGGGTTCCTGGCATATTGTATCATATGGTTTGGGAATGCCCAGGGGTGTTACACTTCTGGAATTGTCTTACTGACATAATGGGTAGAAATGTATCATGTTCACCATTTATTTTATTGTTAAACGATGGCACTACTTCAGACCTATCTGTCAAACAGCGACATATTCGGCAGGCTGGATTAACTGCAGCCAGAAAAATGATGTCTCATGTTGCCAGGCTCCTCATTCGGTAAGCGGACAGCAGTGGCTGCTGTCATTCATGGACATTATAAACATGGAAATATCTGTAGGACGCATGAATGGGGAAACATATTTGCTCTTTCATCAAGGTATGACTGTAAAAAGACTGCTATTATGAACCACTAATCTAACTTTGGGTTGGGGAAGTCCTGTGGGACGGGGGTGGGATGGGAACTGTTTGTCTTGTTCGGTCTTGTCACTTGTTTTTCTGTCCATGTATACCTTACTAAAAACAATAAAAACATTTGATCAAAAACAAAAAAAGAATGAATCCAAGATAACTCAAGAAATCTGTCATTGTTTGTGAAGTTTTTGCTAAGGAGATTTTACTCGTGCAATGTTACATCTAACTAAGATGATTGGTTCAGCATTTCTCAGGTGAAGAAATTAGCATGAAAACGATTAGTCTCTCGTTGAATAACAACAAACACTTAATTGAGGAATCCCTACTGTTGACCAGTCACCGACGAAAGGGCGTAGACTTTGGCTACCAACTTCAGCTCGCCTCGAGAAAAATAGTTGTGTGCACGAACTGACAAAAAAAACCTTGCCAAAGATCAAAACTAACAAAAACGTCACAAAATGTCGTCATAATGTGCACAAACTGTTTTGAACTGTTTTGGATGGGAAGCATGCAGACGCCTTTAGGGGTTAGGTTTAGGGTGGGGGAGGGACTGCGTGCCTTTTAGCAGGTAGCATGTGGAGCGGAGAAGAATAGGAGGGGAGGAGCTGTCACGCCTGCTCCCCCTCTGTAGCGCTCGAGGGCACAGGCTGCCCATCATTACGCACACCTGTCACCATCGTTATGCGCATCAGCGCTTCATTGGACTCACCTGGACTCCAACACTTTATTCATGTCCTCCTCTATATCTGTCTATTCCTCAGTTTGATCCCAGTGTCAGCATTTAATGTCGTTATGTTTCCCCTGTCCAGACACTGTCCGTGTTTTGTTTCATGTCTGTTATTTATTAAATATTAACTCCCTGTATTTGCTTCTCGTCCCCCAGCGTCTGTCCTCACAGGAGCAAGTGGTGGAAGGATGTTTGGGGGGAGGAGGGGTAAGGAGAAGGGAGGGGTGGAAGGGGGGTTGTGGGGAGGAAGGGGGTGGGGTCTGTCTAATTGTCTGGGGTAAAATTAAAATGTTATCCAGTGGAGATAAGGGTTTTCTTCAGCAAACACCCCTGGGGTGCCTAGGTGGTCCAGATATGAGGAGGAGATGGAAGAGGAGGATATTTGGAGAGGAGAGGAGGAGGGGAGAGGACAGGAGGCAGAGGAGGAGAGAGGAGGGGTTGGTGGGATAAAGTCTGACAGGTCTATATTGTGTTCTGATTATCCTCTCCTTACTCTCTCCACATTATGAAGACCTTTTGAATCCCCTGTATTAACAGGATCACACCTGTGTAGTTAATAGCATGGCCCACACAGCCCCTGTAAGCCATACACATGAGGAGGCCAGAGATGTGCTTAAACTAGGCTTACAGTCTTACCTTGACTGTAGAATCATTATTATTTCTCTGAGGCAATAACACCTCTGATCATCTCAATGCCAATGCCCACACATTCACACAATTTGTTTTTCATTTGTTATGAATATGATTAGCATACATTTGAGGAATTGAACACGTCAAATTCAGCCATTTATAATTTCTCCCACCCCAACCACGTCTCGTCCTGTTGTGTGTCTGTGTACTCTGCTGTCAGCTAGAGGAAGAAAAGACAGATAGAGAAATACATCTGGAGTTAGCATATTTCATTCCTGGTCTATTTTTTCTTCGGAATCAAATCAGCTAAAGGCTGTTATTTATTCGAAGTCGTTGCTTTATATGAATGTCAGTGTTCTTTTGTAATCTTCCAAAGCCCTGGCTATCCTGAGCAGAGAGCATCTGTGTGTTCATGCTCAAGTGTTGCTCTTTACCTGGTCCTGACACGTGACCTTGGCTCCCTATGGGGTGACTGGCTGACTGGCTGGCTGACTGGCTGACTGGCTGGCTGACTGACTGGCTGACTGGCTGGCTGGCTGGCTGGCTGGCTGGCTGGCTGGCTGACTGACTGGCTGACTGGCTGACTGGCTGACTGACTGGCTGACTGACTGGCTGACTGGCTGACTGACTGGCTGACTGACTGACTGGCTGACTGACTGGCTGACTGACTGACTGGCTGACTGGCTGACTGGCTGGCTGACTGGCTGGCTGACTGGCTGGCTGGCTGGCTGACTGACTGGCTGACTGGCTGGCTGGCTGACTGGCTGACTGACTGACTGGCTGACTGGCTGGCTGGCTGACTGGCTGGCTGGCTGGCTGACTGACTGGCTGACTGGCTGACTGGCTGACTGGCTGGCTGGCTGGCTGGCTGGCTGACTGGCTGACTGGCTGCTAGTTACAGCAGGCTGGGTCTCCATTCCCTTTGTTCCGTCTGAATTAAATATGTGCTTCACGAGCCCATGCCCAGTGTAGCTGGTTAACTGAGTGTCACTCTGCTCAAGATTACATCCCCCAGAAGAACATTAGGAATATGGACAGGTCTATCTGTACGAAAGGCTGTCAGAGCAGGTGTGTGTGTGTGTGTGTGTGTGTGTGTGCGTGTGTGCGCGAATGTGTGTGTTTGTTTGTCTGAACGTGTGTGTTTGTCTGTCTGAACATGTGTGTCGGTGTTTGTGCAGGCGGTTAGAGGAGAGGATGCTGGTTAAACCAGAGAATACAGGTTGAATTATTCCTAAACCAGGTACTTATCTCTACATTCAGGGAGATGAAGTAATATGAGTTTAGTGTGAGACATAAGCTACTGCACACACACACACACACACACACACACTCACACTCACACACACTCAGACATATACACACACTCGCACATACACACACTCACACATACACACACTCACACATTCACACATACACACACACACACACACACACTCACACATACACACACACACACTCACACATACACACACACACGTACACACTCACACATACAAACACACACACACCCACAGTAATATGAGTTTGGTCCGAGGCGTAAGCCACTGCACACAACTCAATCTGATCTGAAACAGAGAGGTGGCTGCCACCTGCCGCTGGGTAAATAAATGATGTCATTCCAGAAACAGCCGCGGTGGCGGCAACGGCCTGACCACCCAATGTGACTGAGCATCTGTCAAGCCCCAGTGGAGAGTGAACTTGGTCTCTCGGGTCAGAGCTTACTAACCATATTCCACCCAGTGTGAGTGGGAGAAGAGGCTGATCCATGTGTTTCTGGTTCTGATCTGTGGGGTGACTAACCCCTGTCCCCTGGTTGGTCATGACCCTGGGTCGTGCTCATTAAGGTACATCAAAATGCAGAGCAACTGACAACAAAAAGCTCATGTAGTACCTCCAATTTTTACTCTGTTTCTGACTATTTTCCTCCATTCCATTTCTACTGAGCATGGCCATGATCTGCTGAGCTGGGGTTGTGTTTTCTCTCTCTCTCTCTATGGGTGAGAGGTAGCCTAGCGGTTTAGAGCATTGGACCGAAAGATTGCTGGCTTGAATCTCTAAGCCGGCAAGGTGGAAAAATGTGTATTTTTCCCCTTGAGCAAGGCAGGCCACTGATGATGTGGATGTCGATTAAGGCAGCTCCCCGCACCTCTCTGATTTAGAGGGGTTGTGTTAAATGCGGAAGACACATTTCGGTTAAGTGCATTCAGTGTTACAACTAACTAGGGATCTCCCTTTCCTCTGTCTCTTTCTTCCTCCCTCCCTCCCTCCATCTCTCTCTCTTTCTCTCCTTGAACTTGACCTGCCTGCTGTCTGACAGTGAGGGATGGGCCAGCTGCAATCCCCTCATAGCTCAGTGACCAGGCAGACATACTATCCATGAACTCTATTCAATCTCTGTCCCTATAGAGAAGACAAGGCCATTGTAAACAGCGCATGGTGATGAAGATGACACCGCTGTTAAATGCTCACTCATTAGTTGTGGCTGGGTGGTCTGGGGGATGGTGGAGGTAGTGTGTGTTTGTGTGTGTTCCACTTTTTAATCTCAGTGGAATGCCTGGACTTCTCTTATCGAGAGAGAGAGAGGGAGAGGGCGGGAGAGACCGTCTGTCTTAGCTATGCTGACTGTTCTGTCCTGTCGTCTGTCCTGACCTTTGACCTGACCGATGGACATGTCTGGAACATGTCAGTTGACCTGGCAAGAGAAAGTTTCAGCGGCTTCCATGCAGCTACAGGTTTATTTTGATTGCTTAAGCACGATTTTCAAAACAGGGCCCGTGTTTTCAAAACACTACACAATTAGCAGAACTGCACACCCAATTAGCAAAACACTACAGATCCTTTGCTAAATTAAACACTCTTGTAAAAACCATACACTTCTTTTTAAAAACCACACTGTTACCATATGAAACACACACGTTTCACATTACTATACTCTGTTTACACGAGTTACACTCTGCTGTAATAAATCTAAAACACTTTTAGCACTTCTACTTCCCTATGATTAGAGTAGGCTACTATCAACAAAGTACAAATATAATGTAAATTCACCAAACACTACACAAGACCAATGTTGCAGACTGAAGAAACTCATTTATTTCTCAACACGCCCAAAATGTTGACATGGAGATTCATAGTACTGTAACCAAACGTCACTTTACGTATTGTAAGTTTAAAAAAATAAATAACTAGACATTGTCTCTTCGCCTAGCTGGATCTGGCCAGAGAATTTCATCAACATCGCAGGCAATGTTGTCATTAGCAAGACACCTTGGAAAGAAATGTCTTGAATGACGAATCCATACTTGCATTGCTGGTACCTCCATCTGGTCACAGGCCTCCTCCATGGCTTGGATGAGGGGTACCTCAGCCTGGAGACGGAGATCATATACCTTCCACCGCCATGCCGAGAAAAACTCTTCTATAGGGTTGAGGAATGGAGAGTATGGTGGAAGATATAGGACGTTGAAATGTGGATGTTGCTGAAAAAAGTTCTGAACCAGAGCAGAGTGGTGGAAAGACACATTGTCCCAGACAACAATGTATTGCATATGATCGATTTGATTTGCTGCTGTTATGTTGTGCAATTGGTCCAAGAATGTAAGTATGAGTGCTGTGTTGTAAGGGCCCATATGGGCATGGTGGTGCAGGACCCCATTCTGTGTAATAGCTGCACAGATTGTTATATTACCCCCACGTTGCCCTGGGACATTGACTATAGCCCTGTGGCCAATGATGTTTCTTCCCCTCCTTCGTGTTCTCGTCAGGTTGAACCCAGCCTCATCTACGTAAATGAACTCATGCTGAATCTCCTCTCCATCCATTCGTAAAACTCTGAAAAACAGTGTCAGGCAAAATTGTGTAGTTCAGTGTAGATCTAGTATACATATTACAGTACAGTAAAAGATTATGAGACAGTATGCAAGATCACACTGCTAAAGTGAATACATACCTGTGCATAATCATGCCGCAGTCGTTTCACCCTTTCGGAATTGCGCTCGAAAGGCACTCGATAAATTTGCTTCATTTGAATATCTTTTTTTTTAGGATGCGTGGCAGTGTTGATGTTGAGACCTGATGGATATCGTTGAAAATGTCGTGGTTATTGACAATGTTAGCTTGGAGCTGCTTGAGTGTTATAGCATTGTTGGCCAAAACCATGTTTACTATCTCCCTCTCTTGCTGTTCTGTGAACATAGGAGGCCTTCCCCCTTGTCGTCCCTGACCCTCAATCCTATGTAGAAAAAAAACAGTATACAATAGTACAGTAATTTCACAGGAAAAGGTGACAGAAGTGCTGATAGTGCATAGAATACAGTACTGTAAGCAGTTACTGAAACCGTGCAGATGTTTTTGATATGATGATGTTTTTACAATACCTATTTTCCAGTCTAAATGTTCTCATCACACTTGCCACTGTATATCGGCTTAGATTTGGCTGCACTCGCAGTCCAGCCTCCCTCAGACCGTGGTTGACAACGTGGTCAACCAGTGTTGTGCGGATCTCATTTGTCAGATTCGGTCCTCTTTGAGCACCTTCTTGTCTTCCTCTTCCTCCTCCTCCTCGTCCTCCTCTTCATCCTCCTCCTTCTCCTCGTCCTCGTGCTCCTCGTCCTCCTCATTCTTCTCCTCGTCCTCCTCATTCTTCTCCTCGTCGTCCTCCTCCTCGTCTTACTCTTTCTCTGACTCTTTCCATTGTGCTTGAAGACCGATGAACTCACCTGCTGCTTTTTATAGTGCTTATACACCTGATTGGTGTGTCTACAATTAAGCAAACGAGTGTTTGCACACCTGATGACTGTGTTGAACCAATTGGTTGGATGGTGTGGTAATTTGACAGTCAGTGCTTTGGTATTGCAAGGACGTGACTTCATCATAGATGTTTGTGTGTAATGTATGTTAAGTGTGTTTAGTGTTTTGCAACAAGTGTGAGGTTAACAATGTGCTTATAGTTGTGCAAATATGGGCTGATGTTTTGCTTCTTGAGTATAAGGTTTTGCTAATAGTGTACTACTTTTAATTTTAGTGTGTAAGCAATCCAAAAACAATGTCTCCTGCAGTGTATACGGCACTGAACCTGAGAAACTCAGAAGATTATCTTCACCTCAATCTGCTACAAATGCGGAAGTTGGGTAGCTCGTATCGTTGATTGGTTTGGAGCTATTCCTTTGGCTTAGCTCAATTTCAAAAGTGCAGCCAAAGTATTTGAAAGCAAACTGATACTATTTGAACCCAGGTGTGCGCTCCAGCTGTGTGCGTCAGAGCGGTGTGGTGCTGAGAGTCAGTGAGTGGGATCAGAGTGCCTCTAAACGGGTCTCTTTGAAGGCTGTTGTCTGCCTGGGCTGTGATGTGTCTGTCAGACCTCTTCCCTTCCCTGCCTCATCCGCCCTTCCGATGTGCTGTGCTCCTCTCCCTCTCTGATGTGCCTCACAAAGACACTGACATTCACACGGCAGCCTAATCTCCCCTCCACCTCTCCTCCTCTTCTCTCCTCTCCTTCACTTCAAAGAGCATGAGAACTCTCCACATCAATAATGTAGGCTGTTTCTATCTGACACCTCAACCAGATTGTGGATTTGAGCATGTCCCCTTGTCTCCTTGTGCACCCCTTCATACCCCTCCCCCACAGTCCCTGTCTGTCCACTGCTGCCACCAACCCCCCCTATTCCCTCTGGTGCCTCACTATGCCCCCCCCCCCCCTAGAGCAAGAGACATGTGTGCCATCCCACCCCATCTGTGTTCAAATGTACCCCCTCCCCTCTGCTCCCTCAGCCCAACCTGTATCTTCCCTCTGCTCAGCTCTATGCCCTCATAGGGGAGGAGACTCCTTGTGTGTAACTGGATCAGCTTCATCTGCTCTTGCCCTTGTGTGTGTGTGTGTGTGTGTGTGTGTGTGCTCGACAGGCAGACAAGCAAAGTCCCCTGGATTAGCCCTGTCTGTCACCTCTAATGGTCTGGGGCCATGTTGATAGGGGTACCTATAGGGCTGCCTGCCTGACTTAATGGAGGGACTTATAGTCAGCCAACCAAGTCCATGTATGTATGCCAGGGAAGTTGTTGCTATGCTGAATCAACATGATCTAGGGCTTCAAATATGTCTTAACCTCCCCTATTCTATTTCCTGTCTCATTTACCAACAAGTTGTTCTAATGTGGCAGCAGCATCATTGTCTAGCCTTACCTCTTCTTTACCAGCCTCTTGCATGTGCTGTCTCTCTTGCTCTGTGTGTTTGATGTGATATCATTATATCTCACTGGAGAGATGGGGTTCAGTGAGAGACGAGGCTAGGAGCTGGTGTGTGTAGCCCCTGTTATTTGGCCAAGGTTACCCCTCGCTAGATCGATCCCACTGTTCTCCTCTGTCCTCTGGGGTGAATACTAAAGCTTTGGTGCTTTAAGGGGAGCTCAATCAGATGACAGATCGGGTTTCAAATTGCTTTTGTTCCTTGGTTGAGGTTATTTCAGAAGAAACAGCCTCTGATTGTAGATACATTATGTGTGTGTGTGTGTGTGTGTGTGTGTGTGTGTGTGTGTGTGTGTAGCTACATCGCTCAATGAGATCTTGTTCTCTATAACAGTTGAATAGATTGAGAAAAAACCTTTTTGTCCCATTTTGTGGTATAGTGATTTTGTCCTCAGGTGCTGTATGGCCTGAGAGGGACAGGAGAAAGTTATCCTGACCCTGTCACAGAGATTCTGGCTGTCACACAGATTGGAGTATATTACCAATCCCATTACCACAGTAGTGGAACGTCTGTCAGGGCCAAGAGGTGAGACAGCTAAACATTGATGTCCCAAATAACAACCTATTTCCTATATAGTGCACTACTTCTGACCACTCCAGAGCCCTCTGGGCCCTGGTCTAAAGTAGTGCACTATATAGAGAATAGGGTGTCATCTGGGACAGAGTCTGAGATAGAGCAGAAGGAAAGTCAAGCTAAAGTCACTGAGACAGTTCAACTGTAATGTGTCGTATTAACACCCAGTCAAATCACTCTGAGCTCGAGGCACATTCATAGTAAACGCAGTGTTTCCGATTCTGCACCAAGTGTATCTCTCTCTCTCTCTCGCGCTCTCTCTCGCGCTCTATCTCACTCCCCCCCCCTCTCTCTCTCTCTCTCTCTCTGTCTGTTTTATCAACCATTAGAGAGCTATAGTGGTCTTTACTATGTGCTCACGCTCAGTAAATTGTCTCTAATGGTGCAGAAGAGTGGATTGACTGAAGAGGATTACTTACCAGTCAGTAGGCCTGGCTTGCTGTGCTAACTGTGTTGTGTGTAGACTGCTGGATCGTATCTGGTTGGGTTTGACCACAGAGCCAGTGTTAGTGGTGGTGGTGGTGTTCGTAGTGTTAATGGTAGTGGTGGTGGTAGTGTTAATGGTAGTGTTAATGTTGGTGGTCATGTTGGTGGGGGTAGTGTTAGTGTGGTAGTGTTAGTGGTGGTGTTGGGGATGCTGGTGGTGGTAGTGTCGGTGGTAGTGGTTGTGTTGGTGGTAGTGTTGGTGGTGGAGTTGGTGGTGGTAGTGTTAGTGGTGGTGGTAGTGGTAATGTTGGTGGTCATGTTGGTGGGGGTAGTGTTAGTGTGGTAGTGTTAGTGGTGGTGTTGGGGATGCTGGTGGTGGTAGTGTCGGTGGTAGTGGTTGTGTTGGTGGTAGTGTTGGTGGTGGAGTTGGTGGTGGTAGTGTTAGTGGTAGTGTTAGTGGTGGTGTTAGTGGTGGTAGTGTTAGTGTTAATGGTAGTGGTGGTGGTGGTAGTGGTAGTGGTAGTATTAGTGGTGGTAGTGTAAGTGTTAATGGTAGTGGTGGTAGTGGTAGGGGTGGTGTTAGTGTTGTTGGTGGTAGTGGTGGTAGGTGTAGTGGTAGTAGTGATATTGGTGGTGCTGGTAGTGGTGGTGGTAATGTTAGTGGTGGTATTGTTAGTGGTAGTGGTCGTGGGGGTGGTAGTGTTAGTAGTAGTGGTGATGGTGGTGGTGGTGGTAGTGTTAGTGTTAATGGTGGTGGTAGTGGTGGTCGTACTGATAGTGTTAGTGTTAGTGTTAATGGTAGTAGTGGTAGTGGTAGTGTTAGTAGTAGTGGTGGTGGTGGTGTTAGTGGTGGTAGTGTTAGTGTTAATGGTAGTGGTGGTGCTGGTAGTGGTAGTGGTGGTAGTGGTAGTGTTAGTAGTAGTGGTGGTGGTGGTGTTAGTGTTAATGGTAGTGGTGGTGGTAGTGGTAGTGTTAGTGTTGGTGTTAATGGTGGTGGTCGTATTGTTGGTGTTAGTGTTAATGGTAGTGGTTGTAGTGGTGGTGGTGGTAGTGGTGGTTGTAGTGGTATGGGTGGTGTTAGTGGTGGTGGTCGTGGGGGTGGTTGCGGTGTAGTGGTAGTGTTGGTAGTGGCGGTGTTGGTGGTAATGTTAGTGGTGGTTGTGGTGGTTGTGGTGGTAGTGGTGGTGGTGGTGGTAGTGTTGGTAGTGGCGGTGTTGGTGGTGGTGGTAGTGGTGGTGTTGATAGTGTTAGTGGCGGTGGTGGGGTAGTTGTAGTGTTGGTGGTAGTGGTGGTGGTATTGGTAGTGGTGGTGGTAGTGCTAGGTAGTGGTAGTTGTAGTGTTGGTGGTGGTGGTAGTGTTTGTGGTGGTGTTAGTGGTGGTGGTAGTGGTAGTGGTGGTGGTAGTTGTAGTGGTAGTGGTGGTAGTGGTAGTGGTAGTGGTAGTGTTAGTAGTAGTGGTGGTGGGTGGTGGTAGTGTTAGTGTTAATGGTAGTGGTGGTGGTGGTAGTGTTAGTAGTAGTGGTGGTGGTGGTGGTAGTGTTAGTGTTAATGGTAGTGGTGGTGTAGTGGTAGTGTTGGTGTTAATGGTAGTGGTGGTAGTGGTGCTGGTAGTGGTAGGGTGGTGGTGTGTGTGTTGGTGGTGGTGGTAGTTTGTAGTGGTGTTAGTGGTGGTGGTGGTAATTTAGTGGGTGTGGTGTGGTGGGTGGTGTGTGGTGGTGGTTGGTGGTAGAGGGAGATACCCCCCCCCCCCCCGAACCGGGGCTCAAGAAGCCCCGGGGGAGGTGGGGGGGTAGTGTTGGTAGTGGTGGTGTTGATAGTGTTAGTGGTAGTATTAGTGGTTGTGGTGGTGTTAGTGGTGGTGGTGGTGTTAGTGATAGTGGTAGTGGTGGTGGTGGTGGTAGTGCTAGTGGTAGTGTTGGTGGTGGTAGTGTTGATAGTGGTAGTGGTAGTGTTCGTGGTAGTTGTAGTGTTGATGGTAGTGGTGGTGGTGGTGTTGTTAGTGTTAGTGGTAGTGTTAGTGGTAGTGTTGGTGGTGGTTTTGCTAATGGTAGTGGTGGTGGTCATGGTGGTGGTGTTAGTGGTAGTGTTAGTGATTGTGTTGGTGGTGGTGGTAGTGGTGGATGTGGCGTTATCGTTAGCGGTGGTGTTAGTGGTGGTGGTGGTGTTAGTGATAGTGGTAGTGGTGGTGGTGGTGGTAGTGCTAGTGGTAGTGTTGGTGGTGGTAGTGGTGGGGGTGGTGGTGTTGGTGGTGGTGGTAGTGATAGTGGTAGTGTTGGTGGTGGTAGTGGTGGTTTTGGTAGTAGTAGTGGCAGTAGTAGTGGTAGTAGTAGTGGTAGTAGTAGTGGTAGTAGTAGTGGTAGTAGTAGTGGTGGTAGTAGTAGTGGTAGTAGTGGTGGTAGTAGTAGTGGTAGTAGTGGTAGTAGTAGTAGTAGTAGTGGCAGTAGTAGTGGTAGTAGTAGTGGTAGTAGTGGTAGTAGTAGTGGTAGTAGTGGTAGTAGTAGTGGTAGTAGTAGTGGTAGTAGTAGTGGTAGTAGTAGTGGTAGTAGTAGTGGTGGTAGTAGTGGTGGTAGTAGTGGTGGTAGTAGTAGTGGTGGTAGTAGTGGTAGTAGTAGTAGTAGTGGTAGTAGTAGTGGTGGTAGTAATGGTAGTAGTAGTGGTAGTAGTAGTGGTAGTAGTGGTAGTAGTGGTAGTAGTGGTAGTAGTAGTGGTGGTAGTAGTGGTGGTAGTAGTGGTAGTAGTAGTGGTGGTAGTAGTAGTAGTGGTAGTAGTATTGGTAGTAGTAGTGGTAGTAGTAGTAGTGGTGTAGTAGTAGTGGTAGTAGTAGTGGTGTAGTAGTGGTAGTAGTAGTGTTGTGTAGGTAGTAGTAGTGGTAGTAGTGGTGGTAGTAGTAGTGGTAGTAGTAGTGGTAGTAGTAGTGGTAGTAGTGGTAGTAGTAGTAGTAGTGGTAGTAGTAGTGGTGGTAGTAGTGGTGGTAGTAGTGGTAGTGGTGGTAGTAGTAGTGTTGTAGTGGTAGTAGTAGTGGTAGTAGTAGTGGTAGTAGTAGTGGTAGTAGTAGTGGTAGTAGTGGTAGTAGTAGTAGTAGTAGTGGTAGTAGTAGTGGTAGTAGTAGTGGTGATAGTAGTGGTAGTAGTAGTAGTAGTGGTAGTAGTAGTGGTGGTAGTAGTGGTAGTAGTAGTGGTAGTAGTAGTGGTAGTAGTAGTGGTAGTAGTATTGGTAGTAGTAGTGCTAGTAGTAGTAGTGGTAGTAGTAGTGGTAGTAGTAGTGGTAGTAGTGGTGGTAGTAGTGGTAGTAGTATGGTAGTGGTAGTAGTAGTAGTGGTAGTAGTGGTGGTAGTAGTGGTAGTAGTAGTGGTAGTACTAGTGGTAGTAGTAGTGGTAGTAGTAGTGGTAGTGTTAATGTATAACTTTTTTACTTTGATCTCTTACTTTTTAGTGTTGATGGTAGTGGTGGTGGTGGTGTTGTTAGTGTTAGTGGTAGTGTTAGTGGTAGTGTTGGTGGTGGTTTTGCTAATGGTAGTGGTGGTGGTCATGGTGGTGGTGTTAGTGGTAGTGTTAGTGATTGTGTTGGTGGTGGTGGTAGTGGTGGATGTGGCGTTATCGTTAGCGGTGGTGTTAGTGGTGGTGGTGGTGTTAGTGATAGTGGTAGTGTTGGTGGTGGTAGTGGTGGTGGTGGTGGTAGTGCTAGTGGTAGTGTTGGTGGTGGTAGTGGTGGGGGTGGTGGTGTTGGTGGTGGTGGTAGTGATAGTGGTAGTGTTGGTGGTGGTAGTGGTGGTTTTGGTAGTGGTAGTAGTAGTGGCAGTAGTAGTGGTAGTAGTAGTGGTAGTAGTAGTGGTAGTAGTAGTGGTAGTAGTAGTAGTGGTGGTGTAGTAGTGGTGGTAGTAGTAGTGGTAGTAGTGGTAGTAGTAGTAGTAGTAGTGGCAGTAGTAGTGGTAGTAGTAGTGTTAGTAGTAGTGGTAGTGTGGTAGTAGTAGTGGTAGTAGTGGTAGTAGTAGTGGTAGTAGTAGTGGTAGTAGTAGTGGTAGTAGTAGTGGTGGTAGTAGTGGTGGTAGTAGTGGTGGTAGTAGTGGTAGTAGTAGTGGTAGTAGTAGTGGTAGTAGTAGTAGTAGTGGTAGTAGTGGTGGTAGTAGTAGTGGTAGTAGTAGTAGTAGTAGTGGTAGTAGTGGTAGTAGAGTAGTGGTGTAGTAGTGGTGGTAGTAGTGGTGGTAGTAGTGGTAGTGGTGGTAGTAGTAGTAGTAGTAGTGGTAGTAGTAGTGGTAGTAGTAGTGGTAGTAGTAGTGGTAGTAGTAGTGGTAGTAGTGGTAGTAGTAGTAGTAGTGGTGGTAGTAGTGGTGGTAGTAGTGGTGGTAGTAGTGGTAGTAGTAGTGGTGGTAGTAGTGGTAGTAGTAGTAGTAGTGGTAGTAGTAGTGGTGGTAGTAGTGGTAGTAGTAGTGGTAGTAGTAGTGGTAGTGGTAGTAGTATTGGTGGTAGTAGTGCTAGTAGTAGTAGTGGTAGTAGTAGTGGTAGTAGTAGTGGTAGTAGTAGTGGTAGTAGTAGTGGTAGTAGTAGTAGTAGTGGTGGTAGTAGTGGTAGTAGTAGTGGTAGTAGTAGTGGTAGTACTAGTGGTAGTAGTAGTGGTAGTAGTGTGGTAGTAGTAGTGGTAGTAGTAGTGGTAGTAGTAGTAGTAGTGGTAGTAGTAGTGGTAGTAGTGGTAGTAGTAGTGGTAGTAGTAGTGGTAGTAGTAGTGGTAGTAGTAGTGGTGGTAGTAGTGGTGGTAGTAGTGGTGGTAGTAGTGGTAGTAGTAGTGGTGGTAGTAGTGGTAGTAGTAGTAGTAGTGGTAGTAGTGGTGGTAGTAATGGTAGTAGTAGTGGTAGTAGTAGTGGTAGTGGTAGTAGTGGTAGTAGTAGTGGTGGTAGTAGTGGTGGTAGTAGGTGGTAGTAGTAGTAGTAGTAGTGGTAGTAGTAGTGGTAGTAGTAGTGGTAGTAGTAGTGGTAGTAGTATTGGTAGTAGTAGTGGTAGTGGTAGTAGTAGTAGTGGTTAGTATAGTGGTAGTAGTAGTAGTAGTGGTAGTAGTAGTGGTAGTAGTGGTGGTAGTAGTAGTGGTAGTAGTAGTGGTAGTAGTAGTGGTAGTAGTGGTAGTAGTAGTAGTAGTGGTAGTAGTAGTGGTGGTAGTAGTGGTGGTAGTAGTGGTAGTGGTGGTAGTAGTAGTGGTAGTAGTAGTGGTAGTAGTAGTGGAGTAGTAGTGGTAGTAGTAGTGGTAGTAGTGGTAGTAGTAGTAGTAGTGGTAGTAGTAGTGGTAGTAGTAGTGGTAGTAGTAGTGGTGATAGTAGTGGTAGTAGTAGTAGTAGTGGTAGTAGTAGTGGTGGTAGTAGTGGTAGTAGTAGTGGTAGTAGTAGTGGTAGTAGTTGTGGTAGTAGTATTGGTAGTAGTAGTGCTAGTAGTAGTAGTGGTAGTAGTAGTGGTAGTAGTGGTGGTAGTAGTGGTAGTAGTAATGGTAGTGGTAGTAGTAGTGGTAGTAGTAGTGGTAGTAGTGGTGGTAGTAGTGGTAGTAGTAGTGGTAGTAGTAGTGGTAGTACTAGTGGTAGTAGTAGTGGTAGTAGTAGTGGTAGTGTTAATGTATAACTTTTCTTTACTTTGATCTCTTACTTTTTAGTGTTGATGGTAGTGGTGGTGGTGGTGTTGTTAGTGTTAGTGGTAGTGTTAGTGGTAGTGTTGGTGGTGGTTTTGCTAATGGTAGTGGTGGTGGTCATGGTGGTGGTGTTAGTGGTAGTGTTAGTGATTGTGTTGGTGGTGGTGGTAGTGGTGGATGTGGCGTTATCGTTAGCGGTGGTGTTAGTGGTGGTGGTGGTGTTAGTGATAGTGGTAGTGTTGGTGGTGGTAGTGGTGGTGGTGGTGGTAGTGCTAGTGGTAGTGTTGGTGGTGGTAGTGGTGGGGGTGGTGGTGTTGGTGGTGGTGGTAGTGATAGTGGTAGTGTTTGTGGTGGTAGTGGTGGTTTTGGTAGTGGTAGTAGTAGTGGCAGTAGTAGTGGTAGTAGTAGTGGTAGTAGTAGTGGTAGTAGTAGTGGTAGTAGTAGTAGTGGTGGTAGTAGTAGTGGTGGTAGTAGTAGTGGTAGTAGTGGTAGTAGTAGTAGTAGTAGTGGCAGTAGTAGTGGTAGTAGTAGTGGTAGTAGTAGTGGTAGTAGTGGTAGTAGTAGTGGTAGTAGTGGTAGTAGTAGTGGTAGTAGTAGTGGTAGTAGTAGTGGTAGTAGTAGTGGTGGTAGTAGTGGTGGTAGTAGTGGTGGTAGTAGTGGTAGTAGTAGTGGTAGTAGTAGTAGTAGTAGTGGTAGTAGTAGTGGTAGTAGTGGTGGTAGTAGTAGTGGTAGTAGTAGTGGTAGTAGTAGTGGTAGTAGTAGTGGTAGTAGTAGTGGTAGTAGTAGTAGTAGTGGTAGTAGTAGTGGTGGTAGTAGTGGTGGTAGTAGTGGTAGTGGTGGTAGTAGTAGTAGTAGTAGTGGTAGTAGTAGTGGTAGTAGTAGTGGTAGTAGTAGTGGTAGTAGTAGTGGTAGTAGTGGTAGTAGTAGTAGTAGTGGTGGTAGTAGTGGTGGTAGTAGTGGTGGTAGTAGTGGTAGTAGTAGTGGTGGTAGTAGTGGTAGTAGTAGTAGTAGTGGTAGTAGTAGTGGTGGTAGTAGTGGTAGTAGTAGTGGTAGTAGTAGTGGTAGTGGTAGTAGTATTGGTGGTAGTAGTGCTAGTAGTAGTAGTAGTGGTAGTAGTAGTGGTAGTAGTAGTAGTGGTGGTGGGATGGTGATAGTGGTGGTAGTAGTGGTGGTAGTAGTGGTAGTAGTAGTGGTATAGTAGTGGTAGTAGTAGTAGTAGTAGTAGTATGTAGTAGTGGTGGTAGTAGTGTGTAGTAGTGGTAGTAGTAGTGGTAGTAGTAGTGGTAGTAGTAGTAGTAGTGGTGGTAGTAGTGGTGGTAGTAGTGGTAGTAGTAGTGGTAGTAGTAGTGGTAGTAGTAGTAGTAGTGGTAGTAGTAGTGGTAGTAGTAGTGGTAGTAGTAGTGGTAGTAGTGGTGGTAGTAGTAGTGGTAGTAGTAGTGGTAGTAGTAGTGGTAGTAGTAGTGGTAGTAGTAGTGGTGGTAGTAGTGGTAGTAGTAGTGGTAGTAGTAGTAGTAGTGGTGGTAGTAGTGGTAGTAGTGGTGGTAGTAGTGGTAGTAGTAGTGTAGTAGTAGTGGTAGTACTAGTGGTAGTAGTGGTGGTAGTAGTGGTAGTAGTAGTGGTGGTAGTAGTGGTGGTAGTAGTGGTAGTAGTAGTGGTAGTAGTAGTGGTAGTACTAGTGGTAGTAGTAGTGGTAGTAGTAGTGGTAGTACTAGTGGTAGTAGTGGTGGTAGTAGTGGTAGTAGTAGTGGTGGTAGTAGTGGTGGTAGTAGTGGTAGTAGTAGTGGTAGTAGTAGTGGTAGTACTAGTGGTAGTAGTAGTGGTAGTAGTAGTGGTAGTACTAGTGGTGTAGTAGTGGTAGTAGTAGTGGTAGTGTTAATGTATAACTTTTCTTTACTTTGATCTCTTACTTTCCTTTTAGTCCCTTCATTTACTGTGACAGTGTGTAATATCTACATTCTACACACTAGAACCAGAAAGACAGAGTCTCTGGCTACAGAAACATTAGTGGTAGTAGTGGTAAGGCTGTGTCCCCTTTCAGCCCTGGTCAAAATGAATGGGGTGCCATTTGGGACGCAGGCTAGTGTTAGTGTTTGGTAGGGATGCCCCCTGCTTCTCCTCTGAAGCCAGTCAGACAGTCAGTCAGACAGTCCTGAGTGGCAGGCTGTGGCTGCCTGAGTTGATTTCCGTCCTGAAGGCTGTGTGTTACCAGAACAAACACAGCACTACACACACACACCGAGCCGCACCTTACAGCGCTGCCTGACAGTGACAAGAGATCAGAGGGGAAATCAACCAACACACCCAGACTGGCCAGCAGAGGACAGAGAGAGATAGATAGAGGGAGAAAGAAAGAAAGAAAGAAAGAAAGAAAGAAAGAAAGAAAGAAAGAAAGAAAGAAAGAAAGAAAGAAAGAAAGAAAGAAAGAAAGAAAGAAAGAAAGAAAGAAAGAAAGAAAGAAAGAAAGAAAGAAAGAAAGAAAGAGCAGGACTTAGGTAGGGAGTGGAATTGTGTGTGTGTATCAGCCCAAAATGAATGAAAGGTTGGCATAGTTCATTTGTGATGTATTAGCATGTTGGTGTTGCTGTGGAGATGTGTCATGTTTCCGTGGCAATGATAAAGCTGCCGTGGCCGGTGTCATGGTGTGGGTGGCCACGGTGAGCGATGCTGTGTGTGTGGCTGTAATTAAGGTAGTGAGTGTTTCCCTACAGGGCTGAGGGGGTGACGGAGAGGGGACAGCTAATTTTACTCTGTGCCTCAGGGAGGCGGCTGGACCGGGGGGTGGGGATCACTCTTTGTGTGTGACTGCGGTCAGGGGTTTGGCACACACACACACACATACACACACACAATCCAATCCTCATCCCTGTCTCTCCATGTCATGGTACACTGCTGCCCTCTGCTGGGGTTGACTGTAAATACATGAGCACATTGACTAGGCTGTATGTTTTGGCTCATCCCCCCTCTGACACTGTGGTTGGGACTAGAGTATATGCAGCTTGTGTTTCAGCCTCTGCCTTCTATCCCAAGTCCCAACCCTACACTTCAAATACCCCCTATCTCTCTCTCCTCTCTCTCTCTCTCTCTCTCTCTCTCTCTCGCTCTCTTTCTCTCCCTAACCAAACACCCACCCACCCACCTTTCTCTATCTCTCTCTCATGCTCTAACACTCACTCACTCCTCACCCACCCATCTCTCTCTCTCTCTCTCTCTCTCTCTCTCTCTCTCTCTCTCTCTCTCTCTCTCTCTCTCTCTCTCTCTCTCTCTCTCTCTCTCTCTCTCTCTCTCTCTTTCTCTCTTCTCTCTTCTCTCTTCTCTCTCTTCTCTCTTCTCTCTCTCTCTCTCTCTCTCTCTCTCTCTCTCTCTCTCTCTCTCCCTAACCAAACACCCACCTATCTCTATCTCTCTCTCATGCTCTAACACTCACTCACTCCCCACCCACCCATCTCTCTCTCTCTCTCTCTCTCTCTCTCTCTCTCTCCCTAACCAACCACCCACCCACCTCTCTCTCTCCCTCTCATGCTCATGCGAGACTTTGAGATCAAGGTTGTTTTTCTACTTACCCAGAGTCAGACAAACTTATGGATCCCATGTGTATGTCTCTGCATGCAGTTTGGAGATGATTGAAGTTTAAACATTGTTAGTTTAGTGTAATTGTTGAGAGAGTCCCGGTACAGTAGCCAGCTCCTCTCACAAACAGGGAAATAGACCTTCTAATGACTCTAAAGCTGGGTGGTTGGTCATTGTCTTTCAAAGCTATACACATTAATCAATATTTTATACATTTGTTAGTTTTACTAATATTTTAACAATATTCTAACTTCATTCGTCTCCAAACTGCACACAGAGACATACAAGTGGCATCAATAAGTTTGTCTGACTCTGGGTAAGTAGAAAAACAAACAAAATCTTGAAATCTTAACCCAGTCTGTGTGAGTGAGGTGTGTTTTTGCTCCTCTGAGTGTGTACACCTCGCCTATGTGTGTTTGTGTGTGTGTGTGTGTGTGTTTGTGTGTGTGTGTGTTTGTTTGATTCAGTGTCTCTGCTTGACACCCAAGGTCAACAAAAGGCTTTTCTCTAGCACACACACACACACACACACACACACACACACAATTATCTCAGCACAACACTGACCTTCACTTCTTGGATGTGATCTTGGTGTAAACACACTGTAGGATAATAAGGGTTAGCAGGTTACCATGTCTGTGACTGTGTGACTAATTGACCACATTTACATACACACCAATATCCCATCATTATTCGGGATACTCAAGTGTTCTGCTTTTGAGTTGACGTATATAAACATCATATCCTGTTTACAATAACCCGAAAAAGCTTGTATCCCAGTTATGAAAAACCTGGAGAATTGAACCTTTATTTAACTAGGCAAGTAGGTTAAGAACATATTCTTATTTACAGTGACGGCCTACCACGGCCAAACCCTAACCCAAATTACGCTGGGCCAAATGTGCGTCGCCCAATGGGACTCCCAATCACAGCCGGTTGTGATTATGCCTGGAATCAAACCAGGGTATGCAGTGATGCCTCTAGCACTGAGATGCAGTGCCTTAGACCACTGTGCCACTTGGGAGCCAAGACAGGGTACTGTGACGTGTAGACATCCAATTTACTATTGTTTCTGTGGTCTGTGCTCAGTTTCACATATCATGGGTGTTGTGGGATGATGTTTTCATAATTCTTACATTTGGTAGGCCGTGTCAACTATAGTTTGACACGAGCAGCTTCTCTTTTGCCATAACTTGTTACTCCAGAAGACTAAATGAAGTGGTGCTGACCAGAATAATGTCCTACATTGATAGAAGGAATGCATTAGTAATCTAGTTAACACCGGTAAAGTTGTCTGTTTCATTTAGGGACTGGGGAGAAAACGGAATAACTCCAAAACAGTGAAAAGATTGGTCCTGTGCAAAATGTCCAAATGTCATCAGTTTGACCTGTTTTAAGGAAATGAAAAGCTGAGAAAATGACAAAACACATTTCTGATAAGACTTCAGTTCATCTTGAGTGCATACTGTATGTGGTCGAAACAGCAAGATATCATTTTTCTCCACTCCTGTTCCAGAGACATATTATGTGTAATTTCTCTGAAAGAAATGCATAATTCTGCAGGAGATAATATTTTTTATTTTGCATAGAAATTTGAAGGGGGTGGCCAGCAGAGATAGGTGAGATGGGCTGAGGGAAGCTGAGGGTTGGGATGTGGAATTGGAGACAAGTGGGAGTGGAGTTGATGGGCGGGGGGGGGGGGGGGGGGGGGGTAGAATGGCAGTCACAGATCAAATTCAAAACAATGAAGTCAAAATAAAACATAACAAAAAGTAAATTTGAATGACACTGAAGGCCAGAGTATGTAACAGTTAATTCTGGGTTGCCTGAGGCTGATGCCGTGCAGGTGTTTGTACACATGCAATATACACACACTCCCAAATGCACCTATGTGCACATACACGGACACACACATGTAAATAGTGCCATATATGCACTCAACATATTCAGTTGGCCTCGCTGTTATGATTTTTGTTGTCCATGATGTCTTTTGTTTTTTGCGTAGTTGTTTTCTGCTTTCCTTTGCTTTTCTATTTGTTTTGTTCATTTTGTTGAGGGGGGGGGGGTCTTAGGGGTGGGGAATGGAGTGATTGTACTTATTTATACATTTTCTCTCAGGGTGGGTGGTAGTGGGGGGGGGGGTCTTGGATGTTTGAGGGGCAGCTCTTGGGGAACTGTGCGGTGAGGGTCGTGGATGTTTGAGGGGCAGCTCTTGGGGAACTGTGCGGTGAGGGTCGTGGATGTTTGAGGGGCAGCTCTTGGGGAACTGTGCGGTGAGGGTCTTGGATGTTTGAGGGGCAGCTCTTGGGGAACTGTGCGGTGAGGGTCGTGGATGTTTGAGGGGCAGCTCTTGGGGAACTGTGCGGTGAGGGTCGTGGATGTTTGAGGGGCAGCTCTTGGGGAACTGTGCGGTGAGGGTCGTGGATGTTTGAGGGGCAGATCTTGGAGGGCTGGTGGGAGATCAACATGTCAACATGCCCTTGAGCACGGCGTTGACCCTGGTTGTTTCTGTGTGTCGCTCTGGATGGAGGCTGTTAGATGACTCATGTGATGTAGTTGTTGAGCGGCTTCACTGCAAGTATATTGTATGTTTTAAATATTCAGTTAAAAAATAGATTTTAAAAATGTAATTATATTATGCTGCATATGAGAGGTTATAGACCTACAGTCAGTGTTCGTATTTCAGTTACTATACCATTTAACCCATATGAGGAATGAGGAATATTCTGTTTATTCATAGATACAGGGATACTCATGAGCAGGATATCAAAGATGCATGTAAACAGCTTATCACGAATACGACCTTAAGTGGGATATAACCTACTACCCGGGTACTGTGCGCATGTAAATGTGGTCATTGTTTAGGACTTTAGTGATTCAGAGGTTCCTCTTTGGTCATAGAAATGAAACGTTTTCTCTGTGAGACGATCTCATCTTTTCCTTTCTCTGTGGCCCAACTTTGTTGTTGAAATATGAATGTGTTGATATGGACACTGCGTGTGTTTGTCTGATGCATTTCTTCTCCCTCTCTTATTCTTTCTCCTTCTGTCTCCCTCCTTCTTTCAGGTCCTAGGCACCCCCTGTGAGGATACCTGGCCAGGGGTCCACTCTCTGCCCCACTTCAAACCAGGTGAAGAACACATACACCAACACACACACACCCTAGGTCCAACAGTCAGAATCAGACGTTGACTCCAGTTCTACTTTGTAAACCTAGGAGGCATGCCTCTGTAGTTCACACAGCTCAGGCAGGCCTGTGGGCCAGCCGTACCATCGCGGTGCCATCCCTGTGCCAGACTAGAGCTACTGCTGCTGCCCTCTGGGAGCTCATTAGAGACAGACTGGACGGTGCTCGCAGATTAGTGTTGGCATGCTGGAACACACAGAGAGATAGAGGGGGAATTAGAGGAGTGACAGAGAGAGGAGGATGGAGGGAGAAGAAGAGGGACAGAGAGAGCAGGGGTACCATGATGTGAGTGGTGTGTCTAGCTGTATCTCCTGTGACCAATTACAGAGGAACTGGGGTGTGAAACACACACACACACAAACACATACACCTAATCTCATGTCCTGTGGCCATGGCTGTGGTTGGCCATAGTTCTATGTTGTCCTGCTGCCGTGGGCAGCTATGTGAGCAACACACACTGTTCTGTCCTGCTGCTCCTCTCATCCAGACAGGCCTGGCTTCAGTGTACCAGATCAGTGTATGATCTCTGCATGACAATAGGTACACATAATACACCATTTTATTATCAGCAATTGAGGCAGTTGCCTGATCAAATGTCCAATGCAAGACCACCTCCCTCTCTTAATAAGTGTCTCTCCAAACTGCCTGTTTCCTCTGTAAGGCGAACAATCTTTTGACTGAATCCCGGGATAGAGAAAACCTTTTATTTTCTTATTTGTGCTCTAAATGGATGCTCAATGTCACAATGATCTAATCTTAACAGCCGTTTCAACCCTCTCATTGTCACCATCACTCAACCACAAAGTGATCATTAGCACGTAACAGATGGAGCTGTGAAAATGATTTATCAGAAGTTAACACTCTGGGTGTAGTTATATCTTCCCACCACCAGAGGACAGTGTTGAAATTAACACTCTGGGTGTTGTTATATCTTTCCACCACCAGAGGACAGTGTTGAAATTATCACTCTGGGTGTAGTTATATCTTCCCACCACCAGAGGACAGTGTTGAAATTATCACTCTGGGTGTAGTTATATCTTCCCACCACCAGAGGACAGTGTTATCTCACTCTATCCCTCTGAATATATCCTACCTCTCTGACCATGTTTTAGTCTTCCTCCTGAACTGTAATCAGTTTCCAGACATTAAATCAAACACAGAGGTGGTATCAGCACGTTGATATGATTCTTTACATTCTCAGCGTTACTTTCAATAATTCACAGCCATGTTTACAGCCCTGGTTTATTTTCACTCTGGTGTTCGCAGCACAACCGTTTAGGTTTGAAACGTAGACAGCCATGACACTTAGCCTGACCTAGGGCCTTGGTGCTTTACGATGGGCTGGAGGATATTTAGTATAACCACAGTACATCAGACACTCGAGAAAGACAGAAGTAATCTGGATATCAAAACAACTCTCCCTCATATATGTCTAATCCCTGACTCTGGAACAGTCTTACCATCTCTCTATCCTCCCCACTCAATAACTCCTTACCTCAAACTGTAGATATTCCGTGTCTCTCTGCCCCTCTGTCTAGTAGTGGAACAGTGGCTACTCTCTCTCTCCCTTCTCCCCCTCTCCCTAACCCGTGGTTGGCTGTCTAGCTGTCTCTCTGCCCCCCTTCCCCCAGTCTAGTCCTGGAGGTTGGCAGTTACAGTGTTAGTCTGAAAACTGAGGTCTCCACACAGAGGTTTTGGATGAGGGAGTTGAGCTGTCAGAGGGTAACACACACAGTTCGTACACATTTACTCACACA
>NC_143024.1:29027500-29080000 GCF_057628025.1 Oncorhynchus mykiss
GAGCAATTTCCAAACCTCTGAAGGTACCACATTCATCTGTACAAACAATAGTATGCAAGTATAAACACCATGGGACCACACAGCCGTCATACCTCTCAGGAAGGAGACCTGTTCTGTCTCCTTGAGATAAACATACTTTGGTGAAAAAAGTGCAAATGAATCCCAGAACAACAGCAAAGGACCATGTGAAGATGCTTGAGGAAACAGGTACAAAAGTATCTATATCCACAGTAAAACAAGTCCTATATCAACGTTACTTGAAAGGCCTCTCAGCAAGGAAGAAGCCACTGCTCCAAAACCGCCATAAAAAAAGCCTATGACTATGGTTTGCAACTGCACATGGGGACAAATATCGTACTTTTTAGAGAAATGTCCTTTGGTCTGATGAAACAAAAATAGCACTGTTTGGTCATAATGACCATCGTTATGTTTGGAGGAAAAAAGGGGAGGCTTGCAAGCCGAAGAACACCATCCCAACCGTGAAGCAAGGAGGTGGCAGCATCGTGTTGTGGGGGTGCTTTGCTGCAGGAGGGACTGGTGCACTTCACAAAATAGATGGTATTATGAGGACGGAAAATGATGTGGATATTTTGAAGCAACATCTCAAGACATCAGTGAGGAAGTTAAAGCTTGGTCGCAAATGGGTCTTCCAAATGGACAATGACCCCAAGCATACTTCCAAAGTTGTGGCAAAATGACTTAAGGACAACAAAGTCAAGGTATTGGAGTGGCCATCACAAAGCCCTGACCTCAATTCTATAGAACATTTGAAGGCAGAACTGAAAAAGTGTGTGCGAGCATGGAGGCCTACAAACCTGACTCAGTTACTCCAGCTCTGTCAGGAGGAATGGGCCAGAATTCACCCATCTTATTGTGGGAAGCTTGTGGAAGGCTACCCGAAACTTTTGAGCCAAGTTAAAAAATTTAAATGCAATGCTACCAAATACTAATTGAGTGTATGTAAACTTCTGACCCACTGGGAATGTGATCAAAGAAATGAAAGCTGAAATAAATCATTCTCTCTACTATTATTCTGACATTTCACATTCTTAAAATAAAGTGGTGATTCTAACTGACCAAAGACAGGGATTTTTACTATGATTAAATGTCAGGAAATGTGGAAACTGAGTTTAAATGTATTTTGCTGAGGTGTATGTAAACTTCAACTGTATGTGTGAATTGGAAATTCCCCCTGAGACACCAGGGCCAGCCATTGTCAATGGCAACCCTGGAGCAATTAAGTTTCAGTGCTTTGCTCAAGGGCACATCGACAGATGTTTCCCCTTGTCGCCTAGGGGATTTAAACAAGCAATCTTTTGGTTACTGGCCCCACACTTTAACCACTAGTTTACCTTCTGCCCTGTTTATGTTATGTAGGTTGTGAACCATGCTAACTGTCTGTCTGTCTTCCCTGTAGGTTGGGCTATGTGGACCATGCTGAGGAGTTAGCCTCTAGGTTCCTCCAGTGCTTCCCAAAGAACCGTCTGTCTGCTCAGGCAGCTCTCCAGCATGAGTACTTCAGCCACCTTCCTCCACGGCTCTGGGAGATCTCAGACAGTATGTATACCTTTACTAAGATACTGGATTTCTCTCTCTCTTTCTCTTTATTTAGCTTCATTTTTTCTCTCTTCCTCTCTCTCTCTCTCTCTCTCTCTCTCTCTGTCTCTCTCTCTCGCTGTATCTCTCTCACTGTCTCGCTTTCTTTGTCTGTCTGTCTCTCTGTCTCTGTCTCTCTGTGTCTCTGTCTCTCTCTCTCTTTGTTTATCTGCATCCCTACACCATTCCAATGCAATGGTCTTCCTCCCTCTTTCTATGCGTTTCTCCATATCTCTCCCCCTCGTTTCCCCTCTAACCCCTCTACTGTTGGGACAGTAGAAGCCCAGATGGACCTCAGTTGTCCACCTCAAGTTCTACATTTGGATGTTCTTTCCGTCTTACTCACTTGTTAAATAAAAACAGATGAGTTCTGGTGCAACATGATCTTCCATCTTACATTATGAGTCTACGAGAATACGGGGAGTGAGAATACGTCCACTCTGCTCAATGCTTTGCAACATAAAGTTGTTTATGAAAGTATTGTATTAATATGAATTATGTTGATCTGGTCAGCCATGTGCTTCTTTAGCTTCAGCCAAGATTTGAAACAAGACCTCAAGGAGGCAGTTATCACATGTATGTGATCACCTGTATGTACATATACTGTATATACCAAAATAAAGGAAACACCAACATAGTGTCTTAATAGGCCGTTGGACCACCACAAGCCATCAGAACAGCTTCAATACACCTTGGCATAGATTCTACAAGTGTCTGGAACTATTGGAGGGATGCGACATCATTCTTCCACTACGTTTTTGATGGTGGCGGAAAATGCTGTTTCAGGCGCCTCTCCGGAATTTCCCATAAGTGTTCAATTGGGTTGAAATCTGGTGACCAAGACACACACACACACACACACACACACACACACACACACTTTAAACCCCCTCTGCTCTTCCTCACTGAGGTCTCTTCTTCTAGCCATGGTAGCCATTATAATGGGCAATTAAGCATGTTTATACAAGACCCTAAGCATTTTTTCTTTACAAACGTTTATAATTTTCCAATCGCAATACCCAACCTGACAACCAACATGACAGTTCAGTTGCATCGAATCAGAACAGGACATTCAACTGTGTCATTCAGAGAGGACATACCACCCATATTATTAGACTACAAACACAGATACATACTGAGCCCATCCTATCCGTTCACCCCACTCATCATCAGTGTCAAAGCCCAAAGCCTGTTCAGATAGCTTCATAGGAGCTGCATTGGGACCGCCTGCCAGAGACAACCCACCCACAGGCTGGTCATTTTAATATGAGAATCATTCTCATTTTAAATTCCCCAGATGAGGATTGATTGATCTCTATTAATCCTGTTATCAGCAGGCCACAGTAGGTTGTTCTGTTAGGAGAAGCAGGAGCTCTGCGGCGGTCACCGGGCTGGGAGAGATAGATGGTGGCTCTCTTTGTGCTGTTACACACACACACACACACATGCATATGCACACACACACATGCATGCATGATTGCACACTTTCTCTCTCTCACACACACACATACACAAACACACTAACACAAAGAGCCAGGCTTTTGATTGAGGAAGAATATAGTTATACTGTATAAATGAAGTCCTTGGTGGATCAACACTGTAGCAGCAGGGAGGGAGGGAGGGACGGTGAGAGAGAATAACAAATGGTGGTGGAGGAGGGGAAGCGGAGGAGAAATGACTCTGAAGAGAAGGAATAAGAGAAGTTAAATAAAGGGATCATTGTTATCCTGGGTGTTAGCCTGCTAGTGAAACATGGTGATTGTTGTTTTGTGCAGCAGGTAGACAGGCAGCAGGAGAATAGAGACTGATGGGAAATGCCCCAGCCCATCATACCACTGGGAGTTAAACCTAACTGTCAGCACTCTAACACTAACTAACATGAGCTTTACATTCATTACAACACCACAGATAATGAAGAAAGAAACATAGCACACACACACACACACACACACACACACGCACGCACGCGCACAACACATATACTTTATACACACACATAACACACAAACACACATACACACACACACAGCATGTTCAACATTAAAGCTGAATCTTTATTAGTGTTATCTGGCTAGGGACTGAAGGAGAACATGGTTTATTCAGCCACAAATGCACTCCGTTGTCTAATGTGTTGGGAATTATAGAGACAATAGCTAGACAGATTTATTATGAACAATGGAAGAATTACAGCAGGCATAATAGACCACCCAGTCCCGTGGGGGGGTGTGTGTGTGTGTGTGTGTGTGTGTGTGTGTGTGTGTGTGTGTGTGTGTGTGTGTGTGTGTGTGTGTGTGTGTGTGTGTGAGTGAATTGGATTGTGTGTGTGTGTGTGTGTGTGTGTGTGTGTGTGTGTGTGTGTGTGTGTGTGTGTGTGTGTGTGTGTGTGTGTGTGTGTGTGTGTGTGTGTGTGTGTGTGTGTGTGTGTGTGTGTGTGTGTGTGTGAGTGAATTGGATTGTGTGTGAGTGTGAGTGTGTGAGTGAATTGGATTGTGATTGTGACATTTAACAGAAACACTGTGGGAATCTGAGACAGAAGTAGTGTACAATAATAATGTCCTTGACTCGACCTTCGCAGTATTACAGACTGTGATATCTCTTAGTATTACAGACTCTGATATATCTTAGTATTACAGACTCTGATATCTCTTAGTATTACAGACTCTGATATCTCTTAGTATTACAGACTCTGATATCTCTTAGTGTTACAGACTGATATATCTTAGTATTACAGACTCTGATATCTCTTAGTATTACAGACTCTGATATCTCTTATTATTACAGACTCTGATATCTCTTAGTATTACAGACTCTGATATCTCTTAGTGTTACAGACTGATATATCTTAGTATTACAGACTCTGATATCTCTTAGTATTACAGACTCTGATATCTCTTAGTATTACAGACTCTGATATCTCTTAGTGTTACAGACTGATATATCTTAGTATTACAGACTCTGATATCTCTTAGTATTACAGACTCTGATATCTCTTAGTATTACAGACTCTGATATCTCTTAGTATTATAGACTCTGATATCTCTTAGTATTACAGACTCTGATATCTCACAGTATTACAGACTCTGATATATCTTAGTATTACAGACTCTGATATATCTTAGTATTACAGACTCTGATATCTCTTAGTATTACAGACTCTGATATCTCTTAGTATTACAGACTCTGATATCTCACAGTATTACAGACTCTGATATCTCACAGTATTACAGACTCTGCTATCTCTTAGTATTACAGACTCTGATATCTCACAGTATAACAGACTCTGATATCACACAGTATTACAGACTCTGATATCACACAGTATTACAGACTCTGATATCTCACAGTATAACAGACTCTGATATCTCACAGTATAACAGACTCTGATATCACACAGTATTACAGACTCTGATATCACACAGTATTACAGACTCTTATATCACACAGTATTACAGACACTGATATCACACAGTATTACAGACTCTGATATCTCGCTATATTACAGACTCTGATATCTCGCAGTATTACGGAATGATATCTTTCAGTATTACAGACTCTGATATCTCGCAGTATTACGGAATGATATATTTCAGTATTACGGACTGATATCTTTCAGTATTACGGACTCTGATATCTCGCAGTATTATGGACTGATATCTTTCAGTATTACGGACTCTGATATCTCGCAGTATTACAGACTGATATCTCGCAGTATTACAGACTCTGATATCTCGCTGTATTACCTACTCTGATATCTCGCAGTATTACGGACTCTGATATCTTACAGTATTACGGACTCGGATATCTCGCAGTATTACAGACTGATATATTTCAGTATTACAGACTGATATCTTTCAGTATTACAGACTCTGATATCTCACAGTATAACAGACTCTGATATCACACAGTATTACAGACTCTGATATCACACAGTATTACAGACTCTGATATCTCGCTATAGTACAGACTCTGATATCTCTTAGTATTACAGACTCTGATATCTCACAGTATAACAGACTCTGATATCTCACAGTATAACAGACTCTGCTATCTCTTAGTATTACAGACTCTGATATCTCACAGTATAACAGACTCTGATATCACACAGTATTACAGACTCTGATATCTCGCTATAGTACAGACTCTGATATCTCACAGTATTACAGACTCTGCTATCTCTTAGTATTACAGACTCTGATATCTCACAGTATAACAGACTCTGATATCACACAGTATTACAGACTCTGATATCACACAGTATTACAGACTCTGATATCTCACAGTATAACAGACTCTGATATCTCACAGTATAACAGACTCTGATATCACACAGTATTACAGACTCTGATATCACACAGTATTACAGACTCTGATATCTCGCTATATTACAGACTCTGATATCTCGCAGTATTACGGAATGATATCTTTCAGTATTACAGACTCTGATATCTCGCAGTATTACGGAATGATATATTTCAGTATTACGGACTGATGTCTTTCAGTATTACGGACTCTGATATCTCGCAGTATTATGGACTGATATCTTTCAGTATTACGGACTCTGATATCTCGCAGTATTACAGACTGATATCTCGCAGTATTACAGACTCTGATATCTCGCTGTATTACCTACTCTGATATCTCGCAGTATTACGGACTCTGATATCTTACAGTATTACGGACTCGGATATCTCGCAGTATTACAGACTGATATCTTTCAGTATTACAGACTCTGATATCTTTCAGTATAACAGACTCTGTTATCTCGCAGTATTGCAGAAAGATATCTCGCAGTATTACGGACTCTGATATCACGCAGTATTATGGACTCCGATATCTCGCAGTATTACAGACTGATATCTTTTAGTATTACAGACTCTGATATCTCGCAGTATTACAGACTCTGTTATCTCTTAGTATTACAGACTCTGATATATCTTAGTATTACAGACTCTGATATCTCTTAGTATTACAGACTCTGATATCTCTTAGTATTACAGACTCTGATATCTCTTAGTATTACAGACTCTGATATCTCACAGTATAACAGACTCTGATATCTCTTAGTATTACAGACTCTGATATCTCTTAGTATTACAGACTCTGATATCTCTTAGTATTACAGACTCTGATATCTCTCAGTATTATGGACTCTGATATCTCGCAGTATTACAGACTGATATCTCTCAGTATTACAGACTCTGATATCTCTTAGTATTACAGACTCTGATATCTCTCAGTATTATGGACTCTGATATCTCGCAGTATTACAGACTATCTTTCAGTATTACAGATTCTGATATCACTCAGTATTACGGACTCTGATATCACGCAGTATTACGGACTCTGATATCTCGCAGTATTACGGACTGATATCTTTCAAAATTACGGACTCTGATATCACTCAGTATTACGGACTCTGATATCACGCAGTATTACGGACTCTGATATCTTACAGTATTACGGACTGATATCTTTCAGAATTACGGACTCTGATATCTCGCAGTATTACGGACTGATATCTTTCAATATTACGGACTCGGATATCTCGCAGTAGTTCGGCCTCTGATATCTCCTCACGGAAAGGAAATAAAGGATGTGAGAGAGAGTGGTGTTCTTATAACTCAGTTCATTGATAGTGTGTTCTGAAACTCTTGAAAAAGCCTTAAAGAGAGAAACTCTTATCACTTCACAGCATTTTGGCTCAATCTGTAATCCTTTGACTCTAAGAGGACACTATGAGGTTGGCTTTAATGACTGATACATCTCATTCTCTCACTCTTACGCCCTCACTCTTTTTGTCTCTCTCTCTCTTTCTTTCTCACTCACTCACTTTTCTTTCTCTCTCTCTCACTCACCTTTCTCTCTCTCGCGCTCTCTCTCCTACCCCAGTGGCTACTATCTTCACGGTACCAAATGTCAAGCTGCAGGTGGAGTCAGGTGACAGTATACAGGTGTGTACCAGGACCATCTCCAGCCATGCTAAAGGACCGTCCAGCAGCAAACACTGACCGGGGCAGATTGCCCCACAGCTAGCCAGGTATGTGTGTACACGTACACGTTCACGTACACATGCATACGCACACACACACACACACACACACACACACACACACACACACACACACACACACACACACACACACACACACACACACACACACACACACACACACACACACACACACACACACACACACACACCAACACCAACACCAACAAAAAACAGCTGCCTTCTGACCAGCAACAGCCCTCAAAGGATCCTAAAGCTGAAGTGGTCATGATATGGTATAGTAAGGTGTAGCAGGGGGTCCTGTGTAATGGCTGGTGGGTTATCTTCAGCTCTGACTGGGGAAGGAGGGGGTCCTGTTCAGCAGGGACATAAAGAGGCTGCATTTGCATGTAATGAGAGATCTGGGGGCCAGACGGAGGGGATAATGATGGTGAAGGGGCCAGGGCCAAACTTGAGGGCCACACCAGGGCCCCACTCACAGGATTAAACCTGCAGTTACAGACAGACAGGTGCAGGGACAGGTGCATGGGTTTAGGGATGAGTCTCGTTGGGTGAACACTGACTGGAGAGGAAGACAACCACACACCTACTCATACACACACATACACACACACACAGACACACACATAGGGCCACAGGGTACATAAACCAAACACAATAGTTTTACACACCAAACTGGACTATGTATCGATCTCCTCTCCTCTTCCCTCTATTTCACACCATCATTTCATCCCAAATCCTCCTACAATGTATGTGTGCGCGTGAATGTGTATGTGTGTGTGTGCGTTCATGTTTGTGTGTGTGTAAGAGCTGGGAGTGGAAGTCACCCCACTGGGAGAGCTCTGTCCTCTCAGCTGCAGTATTCTTATTGAAATGATCCTCTTTGTCCCTGCCCATCCCACTGCCTGACAGACTGACAGAGCCCCAGTGATCGCAGACTAATCCACATGCACACACACGCTCACATGCACATGCACGCACACACACACACTTTCAAACACACACACAGAAATACATGAATGTCTGGTATTCTAGTGAAGATTTCTGAAAGGTGAAAAGAGGAGGAGGAGGAGGAGGAGGGGAGAATGTGGTGTGGAGGATAGAAGAGTCTACGAGGACCTGGGGGAAGTGTTGTATTATTTATAAGAGGTAGTGCGTGCAGGCAGGCAAGGCAGGCAGGCAGGCAGGCAGGCAGGCAGGCAGGCAGGCAGGCAGGCAGGCAGGCAGGCAGGCAGGCAGGCAGGCAGGCAGGCAGGCAGGCAGGCAGGCAGGCAGGCAGGCAGGCAGGCAGGCAGGCAGGCAGGCAGGCAGGCAGGCAGGCAGGCAGGCAGGCAGGCAGGCAGGCAGGCAGGCAGGCAGGCAGGCAGGCAGGCAGGCAGGCAGGCAGGCAGGCAGGCAGGCAGGCAGGCAGGCAGGCAGGCAGGCAGGCAGGCAGGCAGGCAGGCAGGCAGGCAGGCAGGCAGGCAGGCAGGCAGGCAGGCAGGCAGGCAGGCAGGCAGGCAGGCAGGCAGGCAGGCAGGCAGGCAGGCAGGCAGGCAGGCAGGCAGGCAGGCAGGCAGGCAGGCAGGCAGGCAGGCAGGCAGGCAGGCAGGCAGGCAGGCAGGCAGGCAGGCAGGCAGGCAGGCAGGCAGGCAGGCAGGCAGGCAGGCAGGCAGGCAGGCAGGCAGGCAGGCAGGCAGGCAGGCAGGCAGGCAGGCAGGCAGGCAGGCAGGCAGGCAGGCAGGCAGGCAGGCAGGCAGGCAGGCAGGCAGGCAGGCAGGCAGGCAGGCAGGCAGGCAGGCAGGCAGGCAGGCAGGCAGGCAGGCAGGCAGGCAGGCAGGCAGGCAGGCAGGCAGGCAGGCAGGCAGGCAGGCAGGCAGGCAGGCAGGCAGGCAGGCAGGCAGGCAGGCAGGCAGGCAGGCAGGCAGGCAGGCAGGCAGGCAGGCAGGCAGGCAGGCAGGCAGGCAGGCAGGCAGGCAGGCAGGCAGGCAGGCAGGCAGGCAGGCAGGCAGGCAGGCAGGCAGGCAGGCAGGCAGGCAGGCAGGCAGGCAGGCAGGCAGGCAGGCAGGCAGGCAGGCAGGCAGGCAGGCAGGCAGGCAGGCAGGCAGGCAGGCAGGCAGGCAGGCAGGCAGGCAGGCAGGCAGGCAGGCAGGCAGGCAGGCAGGCAGGCAGGCAGGCAGGCAGGCAGGCAGGCAGGCAGGCAGGCAGGCAGGCAGGCAGGCAGGCAGGCAGGCAGGCAGGCAGGCAGGCAGGCAGGCAGGCAGGCAGGCAGGCAGGCAGGCAGGCAGGCAGGCAGGCAGGCAGGCAGGCAGGCAGGCAGGCAGGCAGGCAGGCAGGCAGGCAGGCAGGCAGGCAGGCAGGCAGGCAGGCAGGCAGGCAGGCAGGCAGGCAGGCAGGCAGGCAGGCAGGCAGGCAGGCAGGCAGGCAGGCAGGCAGGCAGGCAGGCAGGCAGTATTTTCTGTACTGTAGTGTAGGCAGGCGGAGAGAGAGAGAGGCAGACGGAGAGTGTGTATTCTTCCGAGAGGTTAATTCCCAGGAGACAGTCTTTGTGCTGTCTAGATGGCTGCTTTCACACAGCCCACTACCAGTTTGTTATAGAACTGAATCAAGACCAGAGAGACTGTCACACCTCAGACACACAGTTGCAGTACAATGTTCTGACTGAAGAGAGAGACAGAGAGAAGGAGAGAGAGAGATAGAGGGGGGAAAAGAGAGGAAGACAAGATGGAGGAAGGTGGGGTGGTAAAGAGGGGGTAGCAAGAGTAGAGTCATTGAACACTGGTCACTTTAATAATGTTTCCATACTCTTTGACCCACTTAATATGTATATACTGTATTCTAGTCAAGGCTCATCCTATATAACTACTGCTGTACACACCTTTTCTATTCATATACTGTCCATAATGTCTATACACACCATCATATATATATATATTTATATTCCGGACTCTGACATTGCTCGCTATAATGTTTCTATATTTCTTAATTTGTTTATTTAATATATGTACGCGGCCAATACAATTTGATTTGATTTAGAAAGAGAGGGAGCAAGCAAATAAATAGAGACATACATGATAGGCTTGTGTGTTGTTTGAAGAGGGAGAGAGAGAGAGAGAGAGAGAAAGAGAGAAAAAGGCTGCACATGGACAGTTATAGAAGTGTACTGCAGAGCTATACTGTATGTTTATTCATGAGTGTGCATTATTCAGGGGAATGGCTGATGCAACATTGTACCTTGCCTTTGCAATGGCTCTCTCTGAACCATCGATCCTCACGATGACCATGATGTTCACTTTGAAGTTATTTTCGACCACCTTTTGGTTGACTTCCATTGAGTTTGTACTTCTTGCAATCAGCCTCGCAAACGTCCGTTTTCAATTTGAAGTTTCATATTGCACCGTTCCATTGGCACAGAGGTAATAGTCTACAGTCAGCTCCTCTCCTCATCTCCTCTCCTCATCTCCTTTCCTGGTGTCACAGAGAATGACTGGTGAAAACAAGCCATAGGCCTCCACAACGTTGCTTTTAGCTGTGTTTTCACATCTGTGCAGAGAGGCGATGGGAAAGGTATTGGCATGCAGACTGTAGCAGTACCTGTCAGCAGCCAGACAGACAGACAGACATGTGAGAGTCAGACAGACAGAGAACACCAGCTCTGGGTCAAGAAGAGGACACTATGGGCCCTCAGCGTCACTATGTCACTTTGAAGATAAGACCGACAAGCGTGCCGAAGCTATAGTGTCTGTCCTGTCTGTCCACTATGTAGAGCAGCCAGGCAGCTGTTTATGTGGCTCACACACACATGCAGCCGCACACGCTCACACAGACACACACACACACAACGTTTAGTCATGCCTGCTCAGTGGCCACCTGCCTGAGGGCCTCCATACCTCAGCATTGTGTTACTTGAGTCTTTGCATATGCCATACACACACACACACACACACACACACACACACACCTCGACCAGCAGTCTTGTCATATATGTTTTGGCTTCCTGTCCTATTTCCTTTAAACAGCATCAACATCACCTTCAACTAGAGCCAACAGTAAAGCTCTGTACTGTAGTGTAGCATTATGCATTTCTATACCATTTCAATTGTCAAAGACTCCAGCCACCCTAGTCATGAACTACTGCAAGCGGTACCGGAGCACCAAGTCTAGGTCGAAACGTCTCCTTAACAGCTGCTACCGACTAGCAACTAGACTGCAACTAGACTACAACTAGACTGCAACTAGACTGCTACTAGACTGCAACTAGACTGCAACTAGACTGCAACTAGACTGCAACTAGACTGCAACTAGACTGCAACTAGACTGCTACTAGACTGCAACTAGACTGCAACTAGACTGCAACTAGACTGCAACTAGACTGCTACTAGACTGCAACTAGACTGCAACTAGACTGCAACTAGACTGCAACTAGACTGCAACTAGACTGCTACTAGACTGCTACTAGACTGCTACTAGACTGCTACTAGACTGCAACTAGACTGCTACTAGACTGCTACTAGACTGCTACTAGACTGCAACTAGACTGCAACTAGACTGCAACTAGACTGCAACTAGACTGCTACTAGACTGCTACTAGACTGCTACTAGACTGCTACTAGACTGCTACTAGACTGCAACTAGACTGCTACTAGACTGCTACTAGACTGCAACTAGACTGCAACTAGACTGCTACTAGACTGCAACTAGACTGCTACTAGACTGCTACTAGACTGCTACTAGACTGCTACTAGACTGCTACTAGACTGCTACTAGACTGCAACTAGACTGCTACTAGACTGCAACTAGACTGCTACTCGACTGCTACTAGACTGCAACTAGACTGCTACTAGACTGCTACTAGACTGCTACTAGACTGCTACTAGACTGCTACTAGACTGCAACTAGACTGCTACTAGACTGCTACTAGACTGCTACTAGACTGCAACTAGACTGCTACTAGACTGCTACTAGACTGCTACTAGACTGCTACTAGACTGCTACTAGACTGCAACTAGACTGCTACTAGACTGCAACTAGACTGCTACTAGACTGCTACTAGACTGCAACTAGACTGCTACTAGACTGCTACTAGACTGCTACTAGACTGCTACTAGACTGCTACTAGACTGCTACTAGACTGCAACTAGACTGCTACTCGACTGCTACTAGACTGCAACTAGACTGCTACTAGACTGCTACTAGACTGCTACTAGACTGCTACTAGACTGCAACTAGACTGCTACTAGACTGCTACTAGACTGCTACTAGACTGCTACTAGACTGCAACTAGACTGCTACTAGACTGCTACTAGACTGCAACTAGACTGCTACTAGACTGCTACTAGACTGCTACTAGACTGCAACTAGACTGCAACTAGACTGCAACTAGACTGCTACTAGACTGCTACTAGACTGCTACTAGACTGCTACTAGACTGCTACTAGACTGCAACTAGACTGCAACTAGACTGCTACTAGACTGCTACTAGACTGCAACTAGACTGCTACTAGACTGCTACTAGACTGCTACTAGACTGCTACTAGACTGCAACTAGACTGCAACTAGACTGCTACTAGACTGCTACTAGACTGCTACTAGACTGCTACTAGACTGCAACTAGACTGCAACTAGACTGCTACTAGACTGCTACTAGACTGCTACTAGACTGCAACTAGACTGCAACTAGACTGCTACTAGACTGCTACTAGACTGCAACTAGACTGCTACTAGACTGCTACTAGACTGCTACTAGACTGCTACTAGACTGCTACTAGACTGCAACTAGACTGCTACTAGACTGCTACTAGACTGCTACTAGACTGCTACTAGACTGCAACTAGACTGCAACTAGACTGCTACTAGACTGCTACTAGACTGCTACTAGACTGCTACTAGACTGCTACTAGACTGCAACTAGACTGCTACTAGACTGCTACTAGACTGCAACTAGACTGCTACTAGACTGCTACTAGACTGCTACTAGACTGCTACTAGACTGCTACTAGACTGCAACTAGACTGCAACTAGACTGCTACTAGACTGCAACTAGACTGCTACTAGACTGCTACTAGACTGCAACTAGACTGCAACTAGACTGCTACTAGACTGCAACTAGACTGCTACTAGACTGCAACTAGACTGCTACTAGACTGCAACTAGACTGCTACTAGACTGCAACTAGACTGCAACTAGACTGCAACTAGACTGCAACTAGACTGCAACTAGACTGCTACTAGACTGCTACTAGACTGCTACTAGACTGCTACTAGACTGCAACTAGACTGCTACTAGACTGCTACTAGACTGCTACTAGACTGCAACTAGACTGCAACTAGACTGCAACTAGACTGCAACTAGACTGCTACTAGACTGCTACTAGACTGCTACTAGACTGCTACTAGACTGCAACTAGACTGCTACTAGACTGCTACTAGACTGCTACTAGACTGCTACTAGACTGCAACTAGACTGCTACTAGACTGCTACTAGACTGCTACTAGACTGCTACTAGACTGCAACTAGACTGCTACTAGACTGCTACTAGACTGCAACTAGACTGCTACTAGACTGCTACTAGACTGCTACTAGACTGCAACTAGACTGCAACTAGACTGCTACTAGACTGCTACTAGACTGCTACTAGACTGCTACTAGACTGCTACTAGACTGCAACTAGACTGCAACTAGACTGCTACTAGACTGCTACTAGACTGCAACTAGACTGCTACTAGACTGCTACTAGACTGCAACTAGACTGCTACTAGACTGCTACTAGACTGCAACTAGACTGCAACTAGACTGCTACTAGACTGCTACTAGACTGCTACTAGACTGCTACTAGACTGCAACTAGACTGCAACTAGACTGCTACTAGACTGCTACTAGACTGCTACTAGACTGCAACTAGACTGCAACTAGACTGCTACTAGACTGCTACTAGACTGCAACTAGACTGCTACTAGACTGCTACTAGACTGCTACTAGACTGCTACTAGACTGCAACTAGACTGCTACTAGACTGCAACTAGACTGCTACTAGACTGCTACTAGACTGCTACTAGACTGCTACTAGACTGCAACTAGACTGCAACTAGACTGCTACTAGACTGCTACTAGACTGCTACTAGACTGCTACTAGACTGCTACTAGACTGCAACTAGACTGCTACTAGACTGCTACTAGACTGCAACTAGACTGCTACTAGACTGCTACTAGACTGCTACTAGACTGCTACTAGACTGCTACTAGACTGCTACTAGACTGCAACTAGACTGCAACTAGACTGCTACTAGACTGCAACTAGACTGCTACTAGACTGCTACTAGACTGCAACTAGACTGCAACTAGACTGCTACTAGACTGCAACTAGACTGCAACTAGACTGCTACTAGACTGCTACTAGACTGCTACTAGACTGCTACTAGACTGCAACTAGACTGCTACTAGACTGCTACTAGACTGCTACTAGACTGCAACTAGACTGCTACTAGACTGCAACTAGACTGCTACTAGACTGCTACTAGACTGCTACTAGACTGCTACTAGACTGCAACTAGACTGCAACTAGACTGCTACTAGACTGCAACTAGACTGCTACTAGACTGCTACTAGACTGCTACTAGACTGCTACTAGACTGCAACTAGACTGCAACTAGACTGCTACTAGACTGCAACTAGACTGCTACTAGACTGCTACTAGACTGCTACTAGACTGCTACTAGACTGCTACTAGACTGCTACTAGACTGCAACTAGACTGCTACTAGACTGCTACTAGACTGCTACTAGACTGCAACTAGACTGCTACTAGACTGCTACTAGACTGCTACTAGACTGCAACTAGACTGCTACTAGACTGCTACTAGACTGCTACTAGACTGCTACTAGACTGCAACTAGACTGCTACTAGACTGCTACTAGACTGCAACTAGACTGCTACTAGACTGCTACTAGACTGCTACTAGACTGCTACTAGACTGCTACTAGACTGCAACTAGACTGCTACTAGACTGCTACTAGACTGCTACTAGACTGCTACTAGACTGCTACTAGACTGCAACTAGACTGCTACTAGACTGCTACTAGACTGCTACTTGACTGCTACTAGACTGCTACTAGACTGCAACTAGACTGCTACTAGACTGCTACTAGACTGCTACTAGACTGCTACTAGACTGCAACTAGACTGCAACTAGACTGCTACTAGACTGCTACTAGACTGCTACTAGACTGCTACTAGACTGCAACTAGACTGCTACTAGACTGCAACTAGACTGCTACTAGACTGCTACTAGACTGCTACTAGACTGCAACTAGACTGCTACTAGACTGCTACTAGACTGCTACTAGACTGCAACTAGACTGCAACTAGACTGCAACTAGACTGCTACTAGACTGCTACTAGACTGCTACTAGACTGCTACTAGACTGCAACTAGACTGCTACTAGACTGCAACTAGACTGATACTAGACTGCTACTAGACTGCTACTAGACTGCAACTAGACTGCTACTAGACTGCAACTAGACTGCTACTAGACTGCAACTAGACTGCTACTAGACTGCTACTAGACTGCAACTAGACTGCTACTAGACTGCAACTAGACTGCTACTAGACTGCTACTAGACTGCAACTAGACTGCTACTAGACTGCTACTAGACTGCTACTAGACTGCTACTAGACTGCTACTAGACTGCAACTAGACTGCTACTCGACTGCTACTAGACTGCAACTAGACTGCTACTAGACTGCTACTAGACTGCTACTAGACTGCTACTAGACTGCAACTAGACTGCTACTAGACTGCTACTAGACTGCTACTAGACTGCTACTAGACTGCAACTAGACTGCTACTAGACTGCTACTAGACTGCAACTAGACTGCTACTAGACTGCTACTAGACTGCTACTAGACTGCAACTAGACTGCAACTAGACTGCTACTAGACTGCTACTAGACTGCTACTAGACTGCTACTAGACTGCTACTAGACTGCAACTAGACTGCAACTAGACTGCTACTAGACTGCTACTAGACTGCAACTAGACTGCTACTAGACTGCTACTAGACTGCTACTAGACTGCTACTAGACTGCAACTAGACTGCAACTAGACTGCTACTAGACTGCTACTAGACTGCTACTAGACTGCTACTAGACTGCAACTAGACTGCAACTAGACTGCTACTAGACTGCTACTAGACTGCTACTAGACTGCAACTAGACTGCAACTAGACTGCTACTAGACTGCTACTAGACTGCAACTAGACTGCTACTAGACTGCTACTAGACTGCTACTAGACTGCTACTAGACTGCAACTAGACTGCTACTAGACTGCAACTAGACTGCTACTAGACTGCTACTAGACTGCTACTAGACTGCTACTAGACTGCAACTAGACTGCAACTAGACTGCTACTAGACTGCTACTAGACTGCTACTAGACTGCTACTAGACTGCTACTAGACTGCAACTAGACTGCTACTAGACTGCTACTAGACTGCAACTAGACTGCTACTAGACTGCTACTAGACTGCTACTAGACTGCTACTAGACTGCTACTAGACTGCAACTAGACTGCAACTAGACTGCTACTAGACTGCAACTAGACTGCTACTAGACTGCTACTAGACTGCAACTAGACTGCAACTAGACTGCTACTAGACTGCAACTAGACTGCTACTAGACTGCAACTAGACTGCTACTAGACTGCAACTAGACTGCTACTAGACTGCAACTAGACTGCAACTAGACTGCAACTAGACTGCAACTAGACTGCAACTAGACTGCTACTAGACTGCTACTAGACTGCTACTAGACTGCTACTAGACTGCAACTAGACTGCTACTAGACTGCTACTAGACTGCTACTAGACTGCAACTAGACTGCAACTAGACTGCAACTAGACTGCAACTAGACTGCTACTAGACTGCTACTAGACTGCTACTAGACTGCTACTAGACTGCAACTAGACTGCTACTAGACTGCTACTAGACTGCTACTAGACTGCTACTAGACTGCAACTAGACTGCTACTAGACTGCTACTAGACTGCTACTAGACTGCTACTAGACTGCAACTAGACTGCTACTAGACTGCTACTAGACTGCAACTAGACTGCTACTAGACTGCTACTAGACTGCTACTAGACTGCAACTAGACTGCAACTAGACTGCTACTAGACTGCTACTAGACTGCTACTAGACTGCTACTAGACTGCTACTAGACTGCAACTAGACTGCAACTAGACTGCTACTAGACTGCTACTAGACTGCAACTAGACTGCTACTAGACTGCTACTAGACTGCAACTAGACTGCTACTAGACTGCTACTAGACTGCAACTAGACTGCAACTAGACTGCTACTAGACTGCTACTAGACTGCTACTAGACTGCTACTAGACTGCAACTAGACTGCAACTAGACTGCTACTAGACTGCTACTAGACTGCTACTAGACTGCAACTAGACTGCAACTAGACTGCTACTAGACTGCTACTAGACTGCAACTAGACTGCTACTAGACTGCTACTAGACTGCTACTAGACTGCTACTAGACTGCAACTAGACTGCTACTAGACTGCAACTAGACTGCTACTAGACTGCTACTAGACTGCTACTAGACTGCTACTAGACTGCAACTAGACTGCAACTAGACTGCTACTAGACTGCTACTAGACTGCTACTAGACTGCTACTAGACTGCTACTAGACTGCAACTAGACTGCTACTAGACTGCTACTAGACTGCAACTAGACTGCTACTAGACTGCTACTAGACTGCTACTAGACTGCTACTAGACTGCTACTAGACTGCTACTAGACTGCAACTAGACTGCAACTAGACTGCTACTAGACTGCAACTAGACTGCTACTAGACTGCTACTAGACTGCAACTAGACTGCAACTAGACTGCTACTAGACTGCAACTAGACTGCAACTAGACTGCTACTAGACTGCTACTAGACTGCTACTAGACTGCTACTAGACTGCAACTAGACTGCTACTAGACTGCTACTAGACTGCTACTAGACTGCAACTAGACTGCTACTAGACTGCAACTAGACTGCTACTAGACTGCTACTAGACTGCTACTAGACTGCTACTAGACTGCAACTAGACTGCAACTAGACTGCTACTAGACTGCAACTAGACTGCTACTAGACTGCTACTAGACTGCTACTAGACTGCTACTAGACTGCAACTAGACTGCAACTAGACTGCTACTAGACTGCAACTAGACTGCTACTAGACTGCTACTAGACTGCTACTAGACTGCTACTAGACTGCTACTAGACTGCTACTAGACTGCAACTAGACTGCTACTAGACTGCTACTAGACTGCTACTAGACTGCAACTAGACTGCTACTAGACTGCTACTAGACTGCTACTAGACTGCAACTAGACTGCTACTAGACTGCTACTAGACTGCTACTAGACTGCTACTAGACTGCAACTAGACTGCTACTAGACTGCTACTAGACTGCAACTAGACTGCTACTAGACTGCTACTAGACTGCTACTAGACTGCTACTAGACTGCAACTAGACTGCTACTAGACTGCTACTAGACTGCTACTAGACTGCTACTAGACTGCTACTAGACTGCAACTAGACTGCTACTAGACTGCTACTAGACTGCTACTTGACTGCTACTAGACTGCTACTAGACTGCAACTAGACTGCTACTAGACTGCTACTAGACTGCTACTAGACTGCTACTAGACTGCAACTAGACTGCAACTAGACTGCTACTAGACTGCTACTAGACTGCTACTAGACTGCTACTAGACTGCAACTAGACTGCTACTAGACTGCAACTAGACTGCTACTAGACTGCTACTAGACTGCTACTAGACTGCAACTAGACTGCTACTAGACTGCTACTAGACTGCTACTAGACTGCAACTAGACTGCAACTAGACTGCTACTAGACTGCTACTAGACTGCTACTAGACTGCTACTAGACTGCAACTAGACTGCTACTAGACTGCAACTAGACTGATACTAGACTGCTACTAGACTGCTACTAGACTGCAACTAGACTGCTACTAGACTGCAACTAGACTGCTACTAGACTGCAACTAGACTGCTACTAGACTGCTACTAGACTGCTACTAGACTGCAACTAGACTGCAACTAGACTGCTACTAGACTGCAACTAGACTGCTACTAGACTGCAACTAGACTGCTACTAGACTGCTACTAGACTGCAACTAGACTGCTACTAGACTGCTACTAGACTGCTACTAGACTGCTACTAGACTGCAACTAGACTGCTACTAGACTGCAACTAGACTGCTACTAGACTGCTACTAGACTGCTACTAGACTGCTACTAGACTGCTACTAGACTGCAACTAGACTGCTACTAGACTGCTACTAGACTGCTACTAGACTGCTACTAGACTGCAACTAGACTGCTACTAGACTGCTACTAGACTGCAACTAGACTGCTACTAGACTGCAACTAGACTGCTACTAGACTGCTACTAGACTGCTACTAGACTGCTACTAGACTGCTACTAGACTGCAACTAGACTGCTACTAGACTGCAACTAGACTGCTACTAGACTGCTACTAGACTGCTACTAGACTGCTACTAGACTGCTACTAGACTGCAACTAGACTGCAACTAGACTGCAACTAGACTGCAACTAGACTGCTACTAGACTGCAACTAGACTGCTACTAGACTGCTACTAGACTGCAACTAGACTGCTACTAGACTGCAACTAGACTGCTACTAGACTGCTACTAGACTGCTACTAGACTGCTACTAGACTGCAACTAGACTGCTACTAGACTGCAACTAGACTGCTACTAGACTGCTACTAGACTGCTACTAGACTGCAACTAGACTGCAACTAGAGTGCAACTAGACTGCTACTAGACTGCAACTAGACTGCAACTAGACTGCTACTAGACTGCAACTAGACTGCTACTAGACTGCTACTAGACTGCTACTAGACTGCAACTAGACTGCAACTAGACTGCAACTAGACTGCTACTAGACTGCTACTAGACTGCAACTAGACTGCAACTAGACTGCAACTAGACTGCAACTAGACTGCAACTAGACTGCTACTAGACTGCTACTAGACTGCAACTAGACTGCTACTAGACTGCAACTAGACTGCTACTAGACTGCTACTAGACTGCTACTAGACTGCTACTAGACTGCAACTAGACTGCTACTAGACTGCAACTAGACTGCTACTAGACTGCAACTAGACTGCAACTAGACTGCTACTAGACTGCTACTAGACTGCTACTAGACTGCTACTAGACTGCTACTAGACTGCAACTAGACTGCTACTAGACTGCAACTAGACTGCTACTAGACTGCAACTAGACTGCAACTAGACTGCAACTAGACTGCTACTAGACTGCAACTAGACTGCAACTAGACTGCTACTAGACTGCTACTAGACTGCTAAACCGTAAACCAAATGACTACCTGTACTATCGGCTTTTTCTTTGTGCAGATATTTTCTTACTTTTTTTTTATTCTGCATTGTTGGTTAAAAGGGGGTTGTAAGTAACCATTTCACGGTAAGGTTGTATTCGGAGCATGTGACATACCATTTGATTTGATTTATATAGTCTACATACAGTATATACGGAATCGTACAGAGACAGCAACTGGTGTTTTTGCTTTGACAGTGTTTTTGGGTTCACAGAATGACCTGGTAGAAAGTTTTCAGAGGGAAGACAAACTGCTTTAAAGCTGTCCCCTGCTGTGTGCCAGGGGGAGGGAGAAAGGAAGGAATGAAGAGAGGGATTGAGGGAGGGATAGAGGGATCACCTGAGGCACTGCCTTCAGGAATGGAGAGCTTTCTGTCAAATAACCTCGCTTTGCTCTCCTCTCAGTGTTTCTACTCAACACCAATCCCTGATTCCACTGGCCGTGTCCCCTTTGGCAGACTCTCCCTTCTTTGTTTTGATTCTCTCCTCTCTCTCGCCCTCTTTTTCTCCTTCTCTCGCTCCACCTCCCTCTCTTTGTAAACTAATATGCAGTGTGAATAGAGATTGTAATACATTCCTCAGGAATGTATTATGAATTGGCTCGGTCATTCCCTGTAGATGGTACATGAGTCACCAGTGTGTGGATGTGTTTTTTAAAGGCCCCATTTCCTTCTGTTAAATCTTTCACCCTTCCTTCCTGCCTTCTTTCATGGTGGTCTGAGCTGAGCTGGGAACAGTCTTTGGACCTGAGAACAGTCAGCCTTCCAAGTGTTGAAGTGGAGAGTAAAAGGCTGGTTGGAAGTTTTCTCTCTGTGTGACTCAGTTTGGTGGTGCAGTGTGGAGCTTGTGATTTGACTGATTCTTACTAAGCTCTGAATCACTACCATTACAGCTCCTTCATTTAGGCCTATATATAATATACTGTAGATAGCTAAATGATATGTGCTGAATGTCTGAATGATTTTATTCAGTGCAATAGGGTATTGTCTTAGTAGTTGGTACATTAATTACTCATTCAAACATTTCTTTCTTTTCTCTTGTAAAATAACTTTCTTGACCTGTAAAATCACTTGGTTTGCTACATGTTAATGTCAGTTATGATTTGATTTCCAACCGTATTTCTCTTTCTGTTAATCCACATTCTGTGCCCCATCATACCTCACTGTAAAACATCTAATTGTGAGTCTCTCCCCCGCTCCTCTCCTCTGCTCCCCTCTCCTCTCCTCCTTGTTTCCTCTCTATCTTACAGCTCTATAACTCTCATTAGCCGTCAGTTCACACCCTCTCTCTCTCACTCTCTCTCTCTCTCGCTCTCTCTCTCTATTCCCTCACTTTATCTCTCCTGAGATCTCCCTGTCTTCTCTCTTGCTATGATTATTTATTTCACTTACTCCTTTTCCATCTCTCCCCCTCTGCTCCTCCCTCCCCCTTCTATCTGGTGCTGTGGGTGAGCATCTTTCTCTCTCTCTCTCTCTCTCTCTCTCTCTCTTCCCTTTGCCCTCTCTAGTGTGTGAGAGTAAAGCTCTTTCTTTCTTCGGCCTGTTTGATTGACAGGCTTGGGGATTGGATCTGATGAGCCACGCTCTCTCACAGGGTCAAGGAGGCTAGTTAGCAAGAGTTGTCAGAGAGAAGAAGAAGAGAGAGAGAGAAAAGAGAGGGATGAGGGGGAGAGGGTTCAGGACTCCCCCGGGCAGGTGTTCATCTCAGCAAGACAGCCCCCCTACCACACACACACACACACACACACACACACACACACACACACACACACACACACACACACACACACACTCACACCTCCCCCAGCTTGTCTCGGGAAGATGGGGCAGGCAGGCAGAGAGGAGGGGCGATAGAGCCCTACAGGGAGACATGGGAATTGATTTCATGTGTAATTTGTTTATCACTAGAGGGGACAAATACCATCCGCCTTTGGGGGGAGAGAGGGGGAGAAGGAGAGAAGCAGTGGAGGAGAGAGAGAGAGGAGAGAGAGGCGGGTGAGGAGAAGGAGGAGAGAGGGAGAGGAGATCTGACTCTGGATCTCTCCATCATTACCATAAGCTCCCTTCAGAGCTCCTCCAGTTGTAGGAATGTTTTTCACTTGCTCCCTCTCTCTCGCTCTCGCTCTCTCTTTCTCTGTTTCTCACCCTCTCTCGCTCTTTCTTTCTGTTCCTCACTCTCTCTCGCTCTTTCTTTCTGTTCCTCACTCTCCCCCTCTCTCTCTCTCTCTCTCTCTCTCTGTTCCTCACTCTCTCTCTCTCTCTCTCTCTCTCTCTCTCTCTGTTCCTCACTCTCCCTCTCTCTCTCTCTCTCAGTTTCTCCCTCTCCCTCTCTCTCTCTCTCTGTTTCTCACCCTCTCTCTCTCTCTCTCTCTCTGTTCCTCACTCTCCCTCTCTCTCTCTCTCTGTTTCTCACTCTCCCTCTCGCTCTCTGTTTCTCTGTTTCTCACCCTCTCTCGCTCTCTCTCTCTGTTCCTCACTCTCCCTCTCTCGCTCTCTCTCTCTGTTCCTCACTCTCCCTCTCTTGCTCTTTCTTTCTGTTCCTCACTCTCCCTCTCTCCATCTCCCATCCCTGTTTTTCTCTCTCTCTCATAGTATCTGACAGTAGTTCATGTTGTTGAGCTCAGCCTCTAAATAGATAACCTCTGGCAGATGATGATGATAATGACGAAAGCGAAGAATGTGTGTGTGGGTGTGTGTGTGTGTGTGGGTGCGTGTGTGGGTGCGTGTGTGGGTGCGTGTGTGGGGGTGTGTGTGTGTGTGCGCGTCCATGCATGTGTGTGTGTGTGGGTGCGTGTGTGTGTGCGTGTGTGTGTGCGTGTGTGTGTGCGTGTGTGTGTGTGTGTGTGTGTGTGTGTGTGTGTGTGTGTGTGTGTGTGTGTGTGTGTGTGTGTGTGTGTGTGTGTGTGTGTGTGTGTGTGTGTGTGTGTGTGTGTGTGTGTGTGTGTGTGTGTGTGTGTGTGTGTGTGTGTGTGCGTGCGTCCATGCATGTGTGTGTGTGTGCATGCGTTCCTGGATGGAGACAGTGGTGATTATGAGCTCAGATGGCTCAGCACCCGTCCGTGTCACCCAACCAGATGGCATTATCCTTATTCTGGATGTGAATTCGACGCATATTAAGAAAAGCTCTGCAATTTACTCCCCTCCTAATATTTTATAAAATGGCAAGTTATTGCTTTAAAACATCCGCCATCCTTATTTATTTCCCAGCAGGAAAGGCAGAGAAACAGAAATAAAGCATAGGTTGAGAGTATATGTCACAGCAGCCTGGTGGAAGCTGACAAACTGTGGTAAACAAAATCACATTCAGGTTCCGGAGAGAAAGAACATGTATTTGTGCACAGTATGAACACATAACACACTACATCTCGTTCTCTCTCGTTCTCTCTCACCGTCTCTCTCTCTCTCTCTCTCTTTCCTTCTATCTCCCTCCCTCTCTCTGTCTCTACATATCTCGCCCCCTCTCTCTTTCTCCCTCCCTCTCTCTCTCTCTCTCTTCCTCTCTCTCTCTCCCTGTCTCTTTCTCCCAACATATGTGCCTCTCTAATGAGCATAGCATACATAGCTTTTCTTCTTTTTTTCTTTCACTCTTGTTTTTGTTTCTCAAAAAAAATGGTCTTGTGTGAAGGAGCCAACAGCTTCACCATCTCCTCATCCAGCAGCAGCAGAAGCCTCGGTAGCAGAAGCCTCGGTAGCAGAAGCCTCGGCAGCAGAAACCTCAGTGGTTCCTTTTGGTTCCCCTCTGCTCACTGAAACTGGGTTAAATGAAAGTTGTCTAATTAAAACTTTGCCTGTCGTCCATCTTCCATTGATGTGTTTGTTGGGAAGAATCTGTTAATGCTACTTAGAGACGATGAGTTTCCCAAATTGACATGCAGTATATGTCAACACAGAATGGGGGTGATAATAGACGGGACCTCTGGATTTTGTGTTTATGTTTGCGCGCGCGCGCGCGTGTGTGTGTGTGTGTGTTGTGTCAGTGAGTGTGTATGCACGTGTTATGTAAGAGGGAAGAGAGCAGAGTGTTCTCCAATGTGAGGCTTCTGACATGTTTTTGGTTTGTGTTTCCACTAGAGTTGTACATATGTCGGACTGGGAGACAGGTTGGCTGTGTACAGGCCAATTACCTTGACGTGATAGCAGGTCGACGTTACCGGGAGAAAAGAGAGGGAGGGGGAGAGAGAGAGAGCAGGTGTCAGGTCTCCTCACTAAATATGCACAACAGCCTAGCGCCCCAGCCAGCCTAGAGCAGAATGCAAATATATCCAATGTGCAGCCAACCTCTCACACCCACAACTTCTCAAAGACACTCTTTCATATTACTGACATCTAACTCTGATTCACAGAAAGTAAATCTTTTCCCAGTTTCTTCATTCCCCTCCAAAGGACCATAGAGACCCTTCTATATTCTTAACAGTCTCATGTACATCATTTATAAAAGACAGATTCATAGCAGATCTCACACAGGGATAATCCACTACAGTGACTCATTGTTCTGAGGACTTGTAGCTGAAGTTGAGGAGGGGGAACTGAAGAGCACTAGCTCTATATCATACGGCTGCTGTGATGTGTAGGGTCTGGCTGGTCAGTTTGAAGCAGGAAGTCAGCGGGAAGGAGGGAGACTGACCCGTACGGATCTGGACTCACAAATTAGAGCCCCAGCAGGGAGTCTCCATGGTAACGCCGCATGGTCACACTGTAGCTGTGTGGATCGGAGGGTTGGAACACTGGTTCTAGTTATGCATCAAGCTCTACATATATATATATATATATATATATATATATATATATATATATATATATATATATATATATATATATATATAGAGAGAGAGAGAGAGAGAGAGAGAGAGAGAGATGTGTGTTGAAGGAGAGAGGTGGCAGGGGATCTGGGGCACTCCGAAAATATTATTTTCACTAATACCTTTCTATAAAGTCTGACTTGGTTGACCTGCCCCTGGAGTGAGATAAGTGTACTAATGGTTTATAGTGACAGGATATTGATTTGCATGAGCCCATATTTTCTTTGAAAGTGTGAGAGGTGTGTGTGTAGGTATTTGTGAATAGACCCTTTTGTGTACTGGTAGCATGAAACTATAAAACGACCTATAGTTGCTCGGCTTGACTTAAATTAATAGCAACAACAAAGTAAATCACATAAGGTAGTGAGGTCGTAGCTTTGACACCGTGTAACAGGAGAAAAGCTTTATCATGGCCGTGCAGCTTGGGCTGGTTGGTTCACTGTCTGTCTGTGACAACACATGGTGGCAGCTGTGGCCCTGTGTTCCCTCTGCGTCTGTCTGCAACACAACACATGGACGCCTCTCCAAAACCACTTCAATGTCCTTCCTCCTATCTCTTGCTGTCTCTCTCCCACCTTTCTTTCTCTCTAAATCTCTGTTTTGCTGCTTTTTAAAGATACATTTGATGCTTCAGTGTGTGTATATCAGTTTTTAAGCTCCTTTAAGCGTTTCACAAAGCTGAGCAAAACACAACCTGTTTGTCACTCAAAGCCTGGTCCCAGATATGGTTGTGCTTTCTTGCCAGTTCCTATGATGATTGTCACATAAAGGCCTGAGACCAACTCTATCCTTGTATTATATCAGAGAGAACCTAGGTGAATGAGTTCAGTGCAGCACCCTGTGAGTTGTTTAACTGAAGGCTCGGCTGTGGGGTTGACCTGACCTGGACTTCATGTCTCTCTCTATGAGACTATCTATGAGCCTGGCAGGTTGTATGAGTGTCCTGGTGAGGTGTTACACAGCGGAGTTCCTCCAGGCTAAATGCAACACGTCACCTTCCTGTTGTCGCCCCTCGCTCCCTTCCTCCAGACCCTTTCAACTCTTCCCAGGGTCCAGGGTCCAGTCTGTGCCTGCCTGCATGCCTGGGGTTCACTCTTCCAATGGGTTCACTCTCCCATACAATCCTTTCACACTACTCAATAGCCCCTCTCCCTTTCTCCCTTGTTTCTTTCTCTTCTCTCGTCTGCCTTTCTCCCTCCCTCTCCCCCCTCTCCTAGTCTCTTAGTCTGTTTAGCAGTATGTCACAGTTTTTTTTTGTTGAGTGCTGTTGTGTGCATGTGTGTGTGCGTGCATGTGTGTGTGTGTGCGGTGTGTGTACGTGTGTGTCCGTTTAGCGCTGATGTGTGTGATGTATTTCACTGCGGCTGGTCTTGTGTGGCGCAGCACGGAGGAGCGTCACTCTCCCATGGGGAAGGTCGATGGTCCCGGTGGCACTGTAAACCCCCGGCTGTTTGATTTGTTCCTCTGGGCTTCCCACTGGCTGGCATGGCAGGCCCATACACCATGTCTGTTGTGTTGGGACTGTGTATTTGGAGATGTGTCACCTGTGTTAGCGCTAAATGCTAACACTTTGGATGTGTTGGACCAGTGTTGTTGTAGGATAGTGTTAGTGGCACTAAATGCTTAAGTTTTGGATGTGTTAGACTGCTGTTGCTCTGAGTACTGTTAGCACTACATGCTAATGCTGTGGATGAATGTCACTGTGATCAGAGAGACGGAGAGTGTCCACTGTGTTACTACAAATTATTTTAAATGAATGAGAGAGAGTGTAAACTACAAACTATTATAGACACATGAAAACATTGCGAAGAAGATAATGTCCTACATTTATACCAGTCTCGCTCATTTTCCTTAGTTTTCCTGCTGGCAGAAAACATTTGTAAGTGTATTTGTTCTGTATAGGAAACATTCAACCTGTCCTTAAGAGATGACAAAGCATTATATCTCTCACTCTCTCTCTCTCTCTCTCTCTCTCTATCACTCTTGTGCTCTTTCTCTCTGTCTGTCTCTCTCTCTCTCTCTCTCTGTCTAGTCTCTGTCTGGTCTCTGTCTCTCATTTCAAATGTCATATTATGTCTATATACAGTGTTGTAACGATGTACAAATGGTTAAGGGTACACAAGGGAAAATAAATAAACCTAAATATGGGTTGTATTTACAATGGTGTTTGTTCTTCACTGGTTGCCCTTTTCTTGTGGCAACAGGTCACAAATCTTGCTGCTGTGATGGCACACTGTGGTATTTCACCCAATAGATATGGGTTGTTTTCGAATTCTTTGTGGGACTGTGTAATCTGAGGGTAATATGTGTCTCTAATATGGTCATACATTGGGCAGGAGGTTAGGAAGTGCAGCTCAGTTTCCACCTCATTTTGTGGGCAGTGAGCACATAGCCTGTCTTCTCTTGAGAGCCCGGTCTGCCTTTGGCTGCCTTTCTCAATAGCAAGGCTATGCTCACTGAGTCTGTACATAGTCAAATATTTCTTTCATTTTGAGTCAGTCACAGTGGTCAGGTATTCTGCCACTGTGTACAGTACTCTCTGTTTAGGGCCAAATAATGATCAGTTAAAAAAAAAAAATCCAATGTGTCAAGTAATTATCTTTTTGTTTTCTCATGATTTGGTTGGGTCTAATTGTGTTGCTGTCCTAGGGCTGTGGGGTCTGTTTGTGTTTGTGAACAGAACCCCAGGACCAGCTTTCTTAGGGGACTCTTCTCCAGGTTCATCTCTCTGTAGGTGAGAGAGGACCTGAGCCCTAGGACCATGCCTCAGGACTACCTGACATGATGACTCCTTGCTGTCCCCAGTCCACCTGGCTGTGCTGCTGCTCCAGTTTCAACTGTTCTGCCTTATTATTATTGGACCATGCTGGTCATTTATGAACAATTGAACATCTTGGCCATGTTCTGTTATAATCTCCACCCGGCACAGCCAGAAGAGGACTGGCCACCCCACATAGCCTGGTTCCTCTCTAGGTTTCTTCCTAGGTTTTGGCCTTTCTAGGGAGTTTTTCCTAGCCACCGTGCTTCTACAACTGCATTGCTTGCTGTTTGCGGTTTTAGGCTGGGTTTCTGTACAGCACTTTGAGATATCAGCTGATGTACGAAGGGCTATATAAATACATTTGATTTGATTTGATTTGTGATGGCTTTGTTATGGAAGGTTTGGGAATTGCTTCCTTCTAGGTGGTTGTAGAATTGAACGTCTCTTTTCTGGATTTTGATAATTAGCGAGTATCACCTCTCTCTGGGCTGAAATATTATGTTAACATACAGCGGAGGGGGCGTGACCACAGGGCCTCTCTTTGATAAGTGGATCAGGGAGAATGTGAATGAAGCAATGACTGGAGAGGCAAAACACACATTCATCCCTACACACACACACACACACACACACACACACACACACACACACACACACACACACATTCAGCCCTCCACACAGCACAGCACAGCACAATACCGAGCTGTACTTTAATTAAACCTTACCCAGCTGCATGAATAATGCAACGAATGGTCCCCTCCCTCAATCCACAGAAAGAAAGTCTCCCTTTCTACTGCTTACCAACCAGCCAGCCAGCCAGCCAGTCAGCCAGGCAGCCGGGAAGGCTGCATTCACTTCAGTCATCTTATCTCACTGTGTTTCAGGAATACATTAAAAGCATTCCACCGTACGGCTCCAACCAGGGATTTCTGGTCATTTCCACCAGCCTGGAACATCTCATGTTCATTTGCTGTGCCATTTTCCCCCTATGTATGTAGGGTTGAAATTAGAATGTTGTTTATGAGAGATAATGTAGGGGTTTTAAGATCAGTCACAGTGTAGTATGGCTCTCTGGTTGTCTTAGCGAGCCTAGTCTCAACCAGTGGTTACTGATAGTTTTATCATTCTGCTGATCAGAAAGTTAAAAGTTACATTTATGAAATTCTTCTATGAACAGGCAGTATGGTGTTTTTAGGCTATGTGCCCTACCAGTAACGACATGCTAGAATTGAGCTAGATGAGTCCAAATGAGTTATTGAAATGTGAAACAAAAGAACACACAGTTAATTCAAAGACTAGACTGTTCCACAACAGCCTAAAGGAGAGACCCAAACAATTACACACAGATACGTGATCAAATTTCACTCTGGTACACACACACACACACACACACACACGCACACACACGCGCAGGCAGAGAGACATGAGGTATAGATTGACTCAACGTGCTGGGGCTGCGGTGTAGTGATTTCATGCCTGTTTTGTTGGCTAACAAAGCCTTACGCTCTCTGCACTGCAGGCACTGATTTCCTGTGTGTGTGTGTGTGTGTGTGTGTGTGTGTGTGTGTGTGTGTGTGTGTGTGTGTGTGTGTGTGTGTGTGCGTGTGTGCGTGTGTGCGCGTGTGTGCGTGTGCGTGTGTGCGTGCGTGCGTGCGTGCGTGCGTGCGTGCACCACAGCTGTGTGTGTTACCTGGGAGACAGTCTGAAAGCCCAGCTTTTTAGGGAGGGAAAGAGACTGAGGGATAGAAGAGAGGGAGAGGAGGGGGTTGTATTAGCCATACGGGGCTCAGCAGGACAGGGAGAGATCCAGGCTCCCTCACCCCCCAACCAGCCTCATTTCTCAGCTCCAACCCTCCTCACACTCTCTTCCTGCCCCATTCTCCCCCACTCCAAACCAGGCAGTATTGGATGAAATACAGCATAGACTGGGAGTGCAGGTCTGTTATTAACCCTTTGCTGTGTTTACACAGTGCCGGGGAGGGGGTAGGGAGGGAAGTATTTGAGGTGATGATGTCTGAATTCTAACACAGCAGGAGAGCCAGCCGGTGTGTTCAGGATACGTTCAGGGACGATTATTCCACGAGTCGTGCGGCGGCAACCTTTCAGCATTTTTGCTGGCCGTTGCAATCTGATTATGTTGTTATGTTATTAGTTTAATAACTTAGCTGACTTCCTGATCCAGCGTAGAGGGTTAGAATAGTTTTTCACATGCGCTGCCCTGCAAGGCTGCTGGGTTTATTAATGAGAGAGATTATGAGACTTGGAGAGACTTTAGTGAGGGGATATTTTAAGTCTTATACTCTAGTGTGGGGATACTCTAATGTGGGGTTATTCTAGGTCTTATACTCTAGTGTGGGGTTATTCTAGGTCTTATACTCTAGTGTGGGGATACTCTAGTGTGGGGTTATTCTAGGTCTTATATTCTAGTGTGGGAATACTCTAGTGTGGAGTTATTCTAGGTGTTATACTCTAGTGTGGGGATACTCTAGTGTGGGGATTCTCTAGTGTGGGGATACTCTAGTGTGTAGATAATCTAGGTCTTATACTCTTGTGTTGGGATACTCTAGTGTGGGGAAACTCTAGTGTGTAGTTATTCTAGGTTTTATACTCTAGTGTGGGGATACTCTAGTGTGGGGATACTCTAGTGTTTAGTTATTCTAGGTTTTATACTCTAGTGTTTGGATACTCTGGTGTGGGGATACTCTAGTGTGGAGTTATTCTAGGTTTTATACTCTAGTGTGGGGATACTCTAGTGTAAGGATATTCTAGTGTGGGGATACTCTAGGTATTATACTCTAGTGTGGGGATACTCTAGGTATTATACTCTAGTGTAAGGATATTCTAGTGTGGGGATACTCTAGGTTTTATACTCTAGTGTGGGGATACTCTAGTGTAAGGATATTCTAGTGTGGGGATACTCTAGGTATTATACTCTAGTGTGGGGATAATCTAGTGTGGGGATTGTCTAGTATGGGGATACTCTAGGTCTTATACTCTAGTGTGGGGATAATCTAGTGTAGGGATTGTCTAGTATGGGGATACTCTAGGTCTTATACTCTAGTGTGGGGATACTCTAGGTCTTATACTCTAGTGTTGTGGTACTCTTGTGTGGGGATACTCTAGTGTGGGTATTGTCTAGTATGGGGATACTCTAGGTCTTATACTCTAGTGTGGGGATACTCTAGGTCTTATACTCTAGTGTTGTGGTACTCTAGTGTGGGGATACTCTAGTGTGGGGATACTCTAGGTCTTATGCTCTAGTGTGGGGATACTATAGGTCTTATACTCTAGTGTGGGGATACTATAGGTCTTATACTCTAGTATGGGGATACTCTAGTGTGGGGATACTATAGGTCTTATACTCTAGTGTGGGGATACTCTAGTGTGGGGATTGTTTAGTATGGGGATACTCTAGGTCTTATACGTACTCTAGTGTGGGGATACTCTAGGTCTTATACTCTAGTGTTGGGATACTCTAGTATGTTGATACTCTAGTGTGTGGATAATCTAGGTCTTATACTCTCGTGTTGGGATACTCTAGTGTGGGGATTGTTTAGTATGGGGATACTCTAGGTCTTATACGTACTCTAGTGTGGGGATACTCTAGGTCTTATACTCTAGTGTTGGGATACTCTAGTATGTTGATACTCTAGTGTGTGGATAATCTAGGTCTTATACTCTCGTGTTGGGATACTCTAGTGTTTGGATACTCTAGTGTGGGGATACTCTAGGTCTTATACTCTAGTGTGGGGATACTCTAGTTCTTATACTCTAGTGTGGGGATACTCTAATGTGTGGATACTCTAGATCTTATACTCTCGTGTGGGGATACTGCAGTGGTTGGATACTCTAGTGTGGGGATACTCTAGGTCTTATACTCTAGTATGGGGATACTCTAGTGTGGGGATACTATAGGTCTTATACTCTAGTGTGGGAATACTCTAGTGTGGGGATACTATAGGTCTTCTACTCTAGTGTGGGAATACTCTAGGTCTTATACTCTAGTGTGGGGATACTCTAGTGTGGGGATTGTTTAGTATGGGGATACTCTAGGTCTTATACGTACTCTAGTGTGGGGATACTCTAGGTCTTATACTCTAGTGTCGGGATACTCTAGTATGTTGATACTCTAGTGTGTGGATAATCTAGGTCTTATACTCTCGTGTTGGGATACTCTAGTGTTTGGATACTCTAGTGTGGGGATACTCTAGGTCTTATACTCTAGTGTGGGGATACTCTAGTTCTTATACTCTAGTGTGGGGATACTCTAATGTGTGGATACTCTAGATCTTATACTCTCGTGTGGGGATACTGCGGTGGTTGGATACTCTAGTGTGGGGATACTCTAGGTCTTATACTCTAGTGTGGGGATACTCTTGGTTTTATTCTCTAGTGTGGTGATACTCTTGTGTGGGGATACTCTAGTGTGGGGATACTCTAGGTCTTATACTCTAGTGTGGGGATACTCTAGGTCTTATACTCTAGTGTGGGGATACTCTAGGTCTTATACTCTAGTGTGGGGATACTCTAGGTCTTATACTCTAGTGTGGGGATACTCTAGGTCTTATACTCTAGTGTGGGGATACTCTAGGTTTTATGCTCTAGTGTGGGGATACTCTAGTGTGGGGATACTTTAGTGTAGGGTTAGTTTAGTGTGGGGATACTCTAGGTCTTATTCTCTAATTGGTCGATTCTTTTGGTCTTATACTCTAGTGTGGTGATTCTCTTGTTTCAGGATACTCTAGCGTTGTAAACTGTAGACTGTAGCATGGGGAGACTCTAAGACTTATATTCTGTACACTTCCTTTTTGGTGCTCATTTACTCCCTCCAGGCCTCTCTAAAGAACAGTGCTCCGTGGTACTATGTAATGATCTATGTGAGCCCTCACTACTATCATAGCTACCCATACTGTACATGTTCAACTGTACAATCTCTATACTGTTCCAGTCTACACTGCTGTCTGGTAATGAGTGTGTGAGTTGTATGTTGAGGGGGTTCAGAGTGGTGTGCCTGCTCTGGCAGTGAGACCAACTAAGGGATGGTTCTTTCAGAGCCCCAAAATATCCTCTAATTGTTTGTGTAAGCAGCTCTGGCTTCAGACAAGGCCATGAAGGGGGTCTCAGCAGGGGAGGAGAGAGGGGGAGTGGAGAGGAGAGAGGGGGGAGCGCGAGAGAGAGATGAGGTGGGAACTGAGCTGCACTTCCTAACCTCCTGCCAAATGTATGACAATATTAGAGTCACAGATCCACAAAGAATTCAAAAGACAACTCCAGTTTTGATGAACTCCCATATCTACTGGGTGAAATCTCACAGTGTGCATCACAGCAGCAATATTTGTGACCTGTTCCCACAAGAAAAGGGCAACCAGTGAAGAACAAACACCATTGTAAATACAACCCATATTTATATTCATTTATTTTCCCTTTTGTACTTTAACTATTTTTTATTTATTTTACCTTTATTTAACTAGGCAAGTCAGTAAGGAACAAATTCTTATTTTCAATGACGGCCTAGGAACAGTTGGTTAACTGCCTGTTCAGGGGCAGAATGACAGATGTGTACCTTGTCAGCTCGGGGATTTGAACTTGCAACCTTCCGGTTACTAGTCCACAAATTACAAATTGAACAGATTTTACAATTTTCTTTTACAAATGTACAATTGGAGATAGTATATAATAGACATATGCACACACGTACACATATACACAAACACAAAAACTATCCCTTCCCTCCCACACCCTCCCGTATCCCGTTGGCCAAAAGTCTAACTCCTCTGTCTAACAACTGTTCAAAAAAGGAAATTAAAGGCTGTCATTTCAAGTAAAAGTTATAGAGGCCTCCTGAGTGGTGCAGTGGTCTAAGGCACTGCAGCTAGCTGTGCTGCTAGAGATCCTGGTTCAATTCCAGGCTCTGCTGCAGCCGGGCCGTGACCGGGATACCCATGGGGCGGCACACAATTGGCCTATCGTCGTCCAGGTTAGGGGAGGGTTTGGCTGGCATCGATGTTCCTGTCCCATCGCACACTAGTGACTCCTGTGATGGGCCGGGTGCAATGCAAGCTGACACGGTGAACAGTGTTTCTTCCGACACATTGGTGCTTCTGGGTTAAGCGGGCGTTGTGCCTTGGCTGGGTTGTGTTTTGGAGGACGCACGGCTCTCGACTTTCGCCTCTCCCGAGTCCGTATGGGAGTTTCAGCGATGGGACAGGACTGGGGCTAAAGAAGAAAAGAAAAGAAAGTTACCTACAGAGCCTCTCAAAGTGTATTTAGTGCATCTAAGTATCTTGACATGTGACAACTAGATGGTGCCATCTACAGAGAAACTGCTAGTATTATATTGAAAATGTCCCTCTTTGCTGCCTAAGTTGCAGGCCTCTGGCTAGGAAATGAATAAAACATATAGTAGATGAAGTATCTGAATCCCCATAAAAACATAACATAGTCTTTCAGAATAAATTAAAGTCCAAAATACAACTACTGATAACTTTTTAGTTTAGTTATCCAGAGTAAGAGCAAGAGCGTTTTTCCCAAGCAGATTCCTCCCTCTCTGACTCCTCCCTACCTCTTAATCATGGCCTGTAGTTCATTAAACTATGTGGATCGTAATACTTACACAAAACTGACTAATTAATACACTAGACAATAGCTCTCTCCAGAGTAGTGCTAGATGCTGAACTAAATCCTCATCACACACAGAATGTAAACTGAAGGCCTACAAAACACCTCCTCCCAAGTTTCAGTCCAGCTTCCTTCATGCAGCACCATTCTGATAATGTTGTCTATCCTATGACAATAAACGGTTGGTTTCTCTGTAATCTCTGACACCCAGAATTAAAATCTTGCGTAATTGTGTCAGATGCTCGATTAAGCTGTTGGGAAGACATGTTTGAAAATATACTAACAAGCCTAACGAAGTCTCCACCCCTCTAACAGAAACTCTCAGCCAGTTCCTGGGAAGCCTATAAGTCAAATGTCTCCTCTTTCGAAATTAGAAAGATGCAAGCACCTGCAAAATCAGGATTTGTCCAAGTGATCAGTGACAAAACGTAGCGTAGCGGGAACATAGTTCCTCGTCAGGCGTCGCGTCCTACAGTCTGTCGACAGACCCTTCTACCAGTTATGTTACATGGTACGTGCATCTATCCACAAGAGATTAGTTTCTCTGAAACAACATAACGTCTTGTCATCTCGAGGAGAAAGACTGGGAGATCAGGAGAGAGACAGAGATGATGAACAGAGCAATGTAAAAATCATTTTGTGATGTAGCTCAAGTACCAAGTTAGGTGAAGTATGTATGAAGTCTTGAGTAAACTGAGGGCAGAGTAGGGACTCTATCTCCCAGTAATGGTTAGCTGATAGGGAGAGTACAAGGCTTAGTGAGTCACTGTGTTTAATGAGGTTCCTGTATTGAAATATTATTAGCCCTTTTTCTCCCCAATTACATGGTATCCAATTGGTAGTTACAGTCTTGTCTCATCACTGCAACTCCCGTACGGACTTGGGAGAGGCAAAGGTCAAGAGCTGTGCATTCTCCGAAACACAACCCAACCAAGCCATACTGCTTCTTGACACAATGCCCACTTAACCCGGAAGCCAGCCACACCAATGCGCTCGGCCCGCGACAGGAGCACCTACCAACCTACCTGTCCACACTCCCAGTCACACACATCAGCCTACCCAGTCACACACACCAGCCTACCCAGTCACACACATGGCTCTTAGGCCAATGAATATATAATGATGCCAGTGGCACTGTTGGCTCCTCAGCGTTCCAGCACTGGTTCACTTTCTGTGTCAGCTCAGCGGAATATGAATATGGATTACGGAATGTACCCAGTGGGCTACAGCTGGGATGGAGGGGATTTTTTACAGCCTTAATTACACACCATGTTATAATTATCCTCCCTTCCTTCTCTCTCCTTTCTTTTTTTTCTCCTTTCTCGCCTTTCTCTCCTTTTTCTCCTTTCTCTTTCTCTTTTTCTATGCCACTGTAACCTTGATAAAGTATAATGATGGAGATATATATATATATTTTTGTTTAATAGAGGTAGCTGCTAGCTACCTGAGGTCTTCAGTTGTGCTTTTGTTCAACAACAAGGCTATGGTTTGTTGTCTAACCAGTGTGACCTGTATCTCTGTGTAAACATGTTTAGTGTTACAGGGGATCATAAACCTTTGTAACCTCTTATTACCACAGGCTACATGCTATTTGAGAGTTTTCAGTGCATCATAACATTCCCTAATAATAGTGCATGACAGCCATGACCAACCTCTCCCATCCCACCACCATAACGTCACCATATCCATTGTGTGTGTGTGTGTGTGTGTGTGTGCGTGTGTGTGCGTGTACGATAAGGATCCACCTTTAGCCAGCAATGCCCCCCCCCCCCCCCCCGTGTCACTGACTGTCCCCAACCACAAGACACCCCACCACACACACATATATTTATTTCATTCTCTCACATTCTTTCTTTAATTCTCTCTCTCTTTCTTACTTTCTCTCTCTCGCCCCCTTTCCTAAATTAGCTCTGTATCTGTCATGCCCTGTGTGTCCATTTGCCTTTAATCTCATTACAGGGAGAGAGAGGGGGGGGAATGTACAGAAATAGATCGGTATGTTCCAGCTCATTTCCTCACTAAATTCAGCCGTTTAGGGCACAATAAAGCCGCTTTCAGCATGCACTGCCACCAGCCCTGTGGAGTGTGTGTATGTGTTTGTGTCATTGTGAAGTGGTAACATGTTTAATGCTGGTTAGGGAGAGGGACTGTTGCTCTGGGCCTGTTTAGTGCTGGTTAGGGAGAGAGGGACTGTTGCTCTGGGCCTGTTTACTGCTGGTTAGGGAGAGAGGGACTGTTGCTCTGGGCCTGTTTACTGCTGGTTAGGGAGAGAGGGACTGTTGCTCTGGGCCTGTTTACTGCTGGTTAGGGAGAGAGGGACTGTTGCTCTGGGCCTGTTTACTGCTGGTTAGGGAGAGAGGGACTGTTGCTCTGGGCCTGTTTACTGCTGGTTAGGGAGAGGGACTGTTGCTCTGGGCCTGTTTAGTGCTGGTTAGGGAGAGGGACTGTTGCTCTGGGCCTGTTTAGTGCTGGTTAGGTAGAGGGACTGTTGCTCTGGGCCTGTCATTGTGGCCCTATAAATATGCTTCTGCATCTGAGGACCGTGACTGAGGAAAAATGAGTCAGTGTTAATAGAGATAGCAGCATATTGAGAAATAACATATTGTATATTGAGACAGAACATATTGTGTATTGAGACAGAACATATTGTATATTGAGACAGAACATATTGTATATTGAGACAGAACATATTGTATATTGAGACAGAACATATTGTATATTGAGACAGAACATATTGTATATTGAGACAGAACATATTGTATATTGAGACAGAACATATTGTGTATTGAGACAGAACATATTGTGTATTGAGACAGAACATAGTGTATTGAGACAGAACATATTGTGTATTGAGACAGAACATATTGTGTATTGAGACAGAACATATTGTATATTGAGACAGAACATATTGTATATTGAGACAGAACATATTGTATATTGAGACAGAACATATTGTATATTGAGACAGAACATATTGTATATTGAGACAGAACATATTGTGTATTGAGACAGAACATATTGTGTATTGAGACAGAACATATTGTATATTGAGACAGAACATATTGTATATTGAGACAGAACATATTGTATATTGAGACAGAACATATTGTATATTGAGACAGAACATATTGTATATTGAGACAGAACATATTGTATATTGAGACAGAACATATTGTATATTGAGACAGAACATATTGTATATTGAGACAGAACATATTGTATATTGAGACAGAACATATTGTATATTGAGACAGAACATATTGTATATTGACATAGAGCTTAATGTTGGTGTCACGCCCTGACCTTAGAGATCTTTTATTCTCTATTTTGGTTAGGTCGGGGTGTGACTAGCAAGGGCATTCTAGTTTCTTTATTTCTAGGTTGGCTTGGTATGGTTCCCAATCAGAGGCAGCTGTCTATCGTTGTCTATGATTGGGGATCATATTTAGGCAGCTTTTTCCCCCCTGTTTGTTGTGGGATCTTGTTTGTGTATAGTTGCCTTGAACACTGCATAGCTTCACGTTCCTTTCTTTCTTCTTTATTGTTTTTTGACGGTTCACGTTAAATAAAGATGATGAACCCAACCCACGCTGCATTTTGGTCCGATTCTTACAACAACATTTGTGACAGAAGATCCCAACACCCACGGACCAAGCAGCGTGCCCAGGAGGAGCAGGGATCCTGGGCCAGGGAAGAAAGCCAGGAGTGGAGAACATCCTGGACTTGGGACAAAATAATTGCAGGAGACAAAAGCCTGCCATGGAAGCAGGCGGAGGCAGCGAAGGAGGGACAGTGGCGACATCGGGGTTCGCGGACACGACGTAGGCCCAAGAAGCAGCCTCGAAAAAGTTTGGGGGGGGCACACGGAGTGGTCGGTGACGCTGAGGGGTGAGTCAGAGACCATGGAGGAAGCGATGGATAGATTGAGAGAGAGTGAACGGATGGGTGAGATAGACCTTTGAGGAGTGGTTGGCAAAATGTGAAGAGAGTGAAGCGGAAGAGCTGTAGGTTTGGCTGGAGAGGCAAGACAGTCGCCCTGAGGAGCGTGTTAGCCATCCGATGACACCTGTGCCAGCTCTCCGCACTCGCTTTGAGGAGAGGGTCATCGTTCCGGTACAATGTGTGCCGGTTCTACGCACCGTGTCTCCAGTGCACCTCCACAGCCCGGTACGTTCTGTGCCAGCTCCCCGCACTTGCCATGCGAAGGTTGTCGTCTGTCCAGGACACGTTGTGCCAGCTTTACGCTCCAGACCTTCAGTGCGCCTCCACAGCCCGGTACGCCCTGGCCAGCTCCACGCACCAGGCCTCCAGTGCGTCTCCCCAGCCTGGTACACCTCCAGCGACGGTCTGCAGTCCAGAGCCTCCAGCGACGGTTTCCCAGTCCGGAGCCTCCAGCGACGGTTTCCCAGTCCGGAGCCTCCAGCGACGGTTTCCCAGTCCGGAGCCTCCAGCGACGGTTTCCCAGTCCGGAGCCCCCAGCGACGGTTCCCAGTCTGGAGCCCCCAGCGACGGTTCCCAGTCTGGAGCCCCCTGCGAGGGTTCCCAGTCAGGAGCCTCCTGCGAGGGTTTCCAGTCCAGAGTCCCCGGTGACAATCCAGTCCACCCCCCCCCAAAGAGTCAGGTTTTGCGGCCGGAGTCCGCACCTTCTTAGAGATCCTTTATTCTCTATTTTGGTTAGGTTGGGTGTCACTAGGGTGAGCATTCTAGTTTCTTTATTTCTAGGTTGGCTTGGTATGGTTCCCAATCAGAGGCTATCGTTGTCTCTGATTGGGGATCATATTTAGGCTGCTTTTTCCCACCTGTTTGTTGTGGGATCTTGTTTGCGTATAGTTGCCTTGAGCACTGCATAGCTTCACGTTCCATTCTTTCTTCTTTCTTGTATTTTTTGCCGGTTTATGTTAAATAAAGATGATGAACCCAACCCACGCTGCATTTTGGTCAGATTCTTACAACAACGTTCGTGACAGTTGGAGCACATATAGTAGACTGAGACTGCTGTGAGAGGTAATGTAGTAAGCAGGCAGTGCACACATTCAGACTTGGAACGGATTTTGGGCACAATGTCAAGTGTGTGGTTTGTAAAACAATTGTCCTCCGCTCTAGGAGGTCAACGCCCTCTCGTTGCTCTTTGGAGTCTGGCCAGACAAACAAGATGTGAATTATAAGAAAGTCACCTCACAACAGTGATAATCTGACCTTGCAGTTGTCTTTTCAACAAAACCATCCATTACATATTTCCAAAAGTGTTCAATGTGATCTGTGAACTCTCTGGCCAGTGTGGGAAGTTGAGCATGCAGGAAACCAAAACAGAGGAGTATAGTAAGTTCTGTGAACTCTCCGGCCAGTGTGGGAAGTTGAGCATGCAGGAAACCAAAACAGAGGAGTATAGTAAGTTCTGTGCAACACCACAAAGGTCTAAAGTTACTCAGCCACTAGAGACTCGGGGTGCATCCCAAATGGCACCCTATCCCCTATATAGTGCACTACTTTTGACCAGAGCCCTATCCCCTATATAGTGCACTACTTTTGACCAGAGCCATAAGGGGGTGGGCTGTTGTAGAGTTGCATTTAGGACAGCTTCGTCTGCTAGTGTCCTAACCCCACTAGTCTCTCCAGCTGGGGTTTGACTCTGCCGCTGTCCTTTAAACCATTCTATCCCCACATCTCAGAACTCCTCTTCTCAGTATTCTGTCTGTTTTACCTCCTGTGAACTGTCCAGATACCTTGGCGATTTCACTCACTCACTCACTCACACACACACACAATGTATCCATAAGGGACGTCTGCGCTGATGAATCGGTTCAATTTGTTCTTCAGTTGGCTGTTCAGAGTTGTGTGAGTATGAGAGGCTCTGTTTCAGAGAGTAGAGGGAGAGGAACAGATTGTCTTTGTCATATACAGATCGTCAGAGAGTGCCTGAGGGTCAGAGCCCAGCCCAGGACTAAACCCAGCAGGCCTCTGGGTCTCCAGCCCAAAGAACCTGCCCTCAAGACTGGGCTGGGGAGGGAAGAGGAGGGTAGAGGAGGGGAGAGGAGGGGAGGGAAGGGAAGAGAAGGGGAGGGAAGAGGAGGGAAGAGGAGGGGAGGTGAGGGAAGAGGAGGGGAGGGAAGGGAAGAGGGGGGAGGGACGGGAAGAGTAGGGGAGAGGAGGGGAGGGAAGAAGAGGGGAGGGGAGGAGAGAGGAGGGCAGAGGAGGGAAGAGGAGGGGAGGGGAGGGAAGGGGAGGGGAGGTGAGGGAAGAGGAGGGGATGGGAGGCAAGAGGAGGGGAGGGAAGGGGAGAGGATGCGAGGGGAGGGAAGAGGAGGGGAGGGGAGGGGAGAGGAGGGGAGGGGAGGAAAGAGGAGGGGAGGGGAGGAAAGAGGAGGGGAGAGGAGGGCTGGATGGCTTAGAGTGGCTCCAACTGCAGGTATTTAAAGGTCTGTTGTCACTGAATATTAGAAAAACTTAATCTGTGGATGCAGAGATTTGGTGATTTCTCCACATGATGTCTTCATCATAAGAGAGAGCGAGAGAAAGAGGGAGAGAGTTTGAGTTTTTATAAAACCTTTATTTTTTACTCAAGTGTTAACATAAATAATGACACACTGCCTTTTCAGAAATGAAATAACAAATGTAATTCCTAAACAAAAATAAATACATAACATATACATTCAACTTATTTCAGCAGCAAAAAATAATTTCCCCTCCTCTACAAAACAAAGCGCTCCTTCGTAGGCCCACTTCTCCTCAAATAATAGGAGATCTTTTACAGCTGAAAAGAACTCAAAATCTACTTTTATTCTTGCTTTCACTAAACCTTTAAAAACACATCTTACATCCTGCCCATATCCCGTTTCTATCTTATGTTTCCTACTCAGAAAAATTGACATCTTAGCTTGTCCCAAAATAAAATGTAACATTTGACATTTTCTTTTCTGTTGTTTACTATATTGAAACCCCAAAATAAAAACAGTGTTATTGAAAAACTCCCCTACAGCTTTAAACAAAGATTCCAACATTTCCAATAGCGGTTTTATCCTCTCACACTCCATAAAACAGTGAAAAATGGTTTCTCTTATATTACAAAAAGGACATCCATCTCTAACATCTGAGTTAATAACAGATACAAAAGCATTAACTGCAATGATGCCATGTAAAACCCTCCATTGCATATCACCAGTACCCTTTTGTAACGGTGGCTTGTACAGTGCTCTCCATGCTGGCTTTACCTTGTCATCAATGCCCAATTTTACCCTCCATGGAGTATCTTTTCTATTTTTCAATTTATCTTTATTCAACACCTTGACACACCCCCTATACAATTCCTTCCCATTCACCTCATCCAAACCCACCTCCTCCAACCCTCTCAAATCCAGCAATAACGCCTTTCTTTCTGACTCTGGGATATTTGGTGTAATCCCTAGTTTTGGAAATGAGACGTCTTCATCTTGCACCTTCTTCTTGTGGCTACTAAGCATATCCCATTCTCCCGCTGACAGAGCCTTCCTACAGCTCCCCAGCATTTGTCCGACAATCCTTTCCGACCTCATCCCCAAATGTTCTGCCACCCTTCTTCCATCCATTAAGGCGGGCCCAGCCATGGCCATTAACTGTCTTAAGGTGATGATTTTCCCCTTCACCAGAATCTTGGAGAAATGTGGAACAGCTGCAGTTGTACAATCCAGTCTTGCCCCATACACCAGAGGTTCCTCCAAAAGCCAATGCACTGACTCCGCTGAAGTTCTTCTGGACACCTTCATTATGCTCCACACTCTGAGAAGGCCTCTATAAAACGGAGGTACTCCCTCCCTAGAAATCTGGCTACTATCAACCAGAAATAAAGCCTTCTTTAAACCTAATCCTCCAACCCGCTGTAATATAAGACCTGCCACCCCTCTCCACACCACATTTTCCGGTCCATAAAGCAGCCTTTGAATAAACTGAAACCGGAAAGCAGCAGCCCTACTAGCAAGATGTACAAGACATTGTCCCCCCTCCTCTTTTGACAAATACAAAACACTTTGTGGAACCCAGTGATATTTATCCCAAAAGAAATCCACAATAATTGCCTGTATCTTAGCCAGAAGGCCAGATGGTGGTTCTAAAACTGACAACCGATGCCACAGTGCAGAGGCAATCACATTGTTAACTATAATAGTGCGCCCTCTATATGACATACGAGATAGTAACCAACGCCATCTCCTCATCCTCCCTTCCACCATTTCAACCACCCCACTCCAATTTTTTTCCATAGTCCCCTCATCTCCTAGATACACTCCAAGATACTTAAAACCTCCCTTACACCATTCTAGCCCCCCTGGCAAAGCCATGATCCCTCCAGACCATTCTCCAATCTGTAAAGCACAACTCTTTTCCCAATTTACCTTTGCAGAGGATATTCCCCTAAAACGATCAACCATTAGACTCAAGCTATCCACCTCCGCTTGATTTTTCACTAGCACAACTACATCATCAGCATAGGCTGAAAGACGAATAGGAGGAATATCCTCTGAAAGGCACACCCCTGCAATGCGACTTCTAATGCTATTTAGTAGTGGCTCTATAGCAATAGCATATAACATCCCAGACATAGAACATCCCTGCCTAATACCTCTACACACTTTAAAAGGAGCACTCAAACCACCGTTAACTTTCAATACACTTTCAATGTCACCATATATCACCTTTATCATGGCAATAAAACCAGAGCTGAACCCAAACGCCTCAAACGTTTGCCATAAATATTGATGTTCAACTCGGTCAAATGCCTTTTCCTGATCAATTGAAATTAGACCAGCATCCAACCCAATAGCCCTAGAGACGTCCAAAAAATCACGAATCAGAGAAATGTTATCCCCTATCTGCCTGCCAGGAACACAGTAGGACTGATCCGTATGTATGATTTGCCCCATCACCTCCCTCAGCCTGTTGGACAAAGCCTTTGACAATATCTTATAATCAGTACACAATAAAGCCACCGGCCTCCAGTTCTTCACCTCCCTCGGGTCACCCTTTTTGGGCAGTAGGGTGAGGACAGCCCTTCTGCAGCTTATTGGTAGTAACCCTCCGGTTAAACTATCATTAGCTACTTCTAACCAATCCTCTCCCAACATAGCCCAAAAAGACTTAAAAAAGTCAACGGGAAGCCCATCAATGCCTGGTGCCCTTCCATTTTCCATGCCTTTTAATGCAGTGTATAAATCCTGCAAAGACAATGGTTGCTCAAGCTCAACCTGAGCTTCTGCAGGCACCTTTGGGAGCCCATCAAAGAACTGCTGTGTCACTGTTTTGTCCTCTTTGTACTCACACTTGTAGAGCTCAGCATAGAACTCTACTGCCCTCTTTCTAATTTCACTAGGGCTAGTGAGCTCTTGTCCAACAGCTGATTTGAGACAATGAATAATTTTTCTTTGTCCATTCTTTTTCTCTAAACCAAAGAAAAATTTGGATGAGGCATCCATTTCAGATATTCCCTGAAATGTACTTCTCACCAGTGCCCCCTGTGCTCTAATACCCAGCAGATCTGCCAATGTAGCTTTTCTCCTCTTGAGGGCCTGAGTATGGCCTCGATCTCCTGTGGTCTCAACCAACGTCATGAGTTCCACTATTTCAATCTCTAGGGCTTTCATTGATCTGGTGATATCCTTGGTGACATTCCTCGTGTATTGATTACAAAATTGTTGAATCTGGATTTTCCCTATATCCCACCATTGTTGAAGGGATACAAAACTGGCCTTTTGAGACCTCCACCTCTCCCAAAAAAAACTGAAACAGTTCCTGAAGTGAGCATCACTCAATAAAGTTATATTAAAATGCCAGTATGCGCTTTTAGGTTTTACATCGTTAATGAACACCACCTCTGTTATTAAACAATGATCAGAAAATCCCACTGGAGTTATCACACTTGATTTACAGACCTGAGATTGATGCTCAAAAACATAAAACCTATCTAACCTGGCCATAGAGATGATGTTCTCTCTCACATGCGCCCAGGTGTACTGCCTTGTTCCTCCATGTTGACTCCGCCAAATATCACACAGTTCATTTGTTACAATAAGGCGTTTTAAAAACGTCCTTGAGGCTATATGAGGTTCTTGGTGATTTCTATCTAAATCGCTAACTGTGCAGTTAAAATCCCCAGCAATAAACAAATAATCTTCTTTGTTACATTTCTCAATGGTATTTGATAATGTCTCTAAAAAACATACCCTGTCAACTGTCACCACTGGGGCATATACATTTATCAGACACATATTGATGTTTTCATACCTTGCTCTAACTTTTAATAACCTCCCCTCAGCTACCTCTTCAACCTCGTATGACAAAGGCAAAAACCCTTTTGAGAACAAGATAACCACACCCCCACTTTTTGAGTTTTTATGACTACACACCACTGTCCCCCCCCACTCCTGTTGCCACATAACTTCATTTTCCAAATTACTATGCGTTTCTTGCAGAAAAATTATGTCACTTCCCTTTCCCCTCATTAACTCATACACCATGGCTCTTTTATTAACATCTCTTGCCCCATTTACGTTTAAAGAAGAGATCTTAAAACTGCTCATGGATAAGAAAAAAATAGAGGAAGATACAGCCACCACATCTCTTTACAGAGTTAAAACTACAACTGAACTCTTTCATTTTCTTTAGAATTTACATCACTTATTACTCTCGTGACCACTTTCTTGAGTCTAGCAATTTCAGGGCTTTTCAAACCTCCCCCTGTAATTTTTGACATCAGAAACTTTGCTGATTCAATAAACAATTCACGTTCAGGGAAAAAATCAGTTACATTGTAATCCTGCATATATTTCATTGATTCAGTAGATGCATAGAAGACATAATCAAATCCATCAATCTTAAAACTAAACGCTAAATTCAGTTCATCTCCTTCCTTTTTTAAAATCATATGCACTTGTCTCCTATGAGACACGACATGTTTCAACAACGGAGATTTGCATCCAAAAAGAACCTTCTTTATTGTAGATACGATTTGACCATGGCGAGATAACGCTCGCTCTAACACTTCATCTCTAACAAATGGTGGCACGTTAGAAAGCATAACTTTCTTCGCAGGATTCATAAGCGGAAATACCGGCGTCTGTGTCTCCCGCAACACAACACCCCTCTCAACTATCTTATTCACCTTTTCAATTGAATCTAAAAATATCACTACAGCGCTATTCATCCTTGAGGCTGATTTGATGCTATCATACCCAATGATAGCACCCACAGCCAAGCTACATTCTTCCACTGAACACCCAGCCGCAGCAGGAATTTTTACTCCATGCCTCCGACTAAGTTTTTCAAACTCTACATTTCCGCGAGTGGCCATTGCCACAAAAAACAACCTCAAAGATCCCACCACCAACTAACTATACGTGCTTAGTGATAGTTAAACAATATACCCTTAAAACAACTAAACTAATCAATATATATATATGTACATACCAAAACCCAATAGAGTGAAAATAAATTCCATTCGCTCTCACAAACACTCTGCTTGACGACTCACTCCCAGCATGCACTCCGACGAGAGAGAGAGAGAGAGAGAGAGAGGGGGAGAGAAAGAGTGAAAGAGAGAGAGACAGAAAGAGAGCGAGAGAGGGGGGGAGAAAGAGAGGGAGAGAGGGAGAGGGAGAGAGAGAGGGAGAGAAAGAGTGAAAGAGAGAGAGAGAGAGAGGGAGAGAGAGAGAGAGCGAGAGAGAGAGGGGGAGAAAGAGAGGGAGAGAGAGGGAGAGAAAGAGTGAAAGAGAGAGAGAGAGAGAGAGAGAGGGAGAGAAAGAGTGAAAGAGAGAGGGAGAGAAAGAGTGAAAGAGAGAGAGAGAGAGCGAGAGAGGGGGGGATAGAAAGAGTGAGAGAGAGAGAGAGAGAGAGAGCGGTCCTGAGTGGACAGTTTGATTTCACAGAAGTGTGATTGACTTGGAGTTGTGTTGTGTTGTTTAAGTGTTCCCTTTATTTTTTGAGCAGTATATATATATATATATATATACACAGAGAGAGAGAGAGAGAGAAAGAGTGAAGGAGAGAGAGAGAAAGAGGGGATATGCACCGCTGCTGAAGCACACCCTCAAATGATACTGTAACTGTAGTGTGTACTGTGCTCTACACCCACTGAATGTGTTAATGTAACTTACAGTATACAAAACCCTACTATTTGAACCATCTTAGCTGTCATTGAGAAACATCAACTCTCTCTCTCTCTCGCTCTCTCTCTTTCTGTATATATATATATATATAAATATACTGCTCAAAAAATAGGGAAGGGAACACTTAAACAACACAATGTAACTCCAAGTCAATCACACTTCTGTGAAATCAAACTGTCCACTTAGGAAGCAACACTGATTGACAATACATTTTACATGCTGTTATGCAAATGGAATAGACAACAGGTGGAAATTATAGGGAATTAGCAAGACACCCCCAATAAAGGAGTGGTTCTGCAGGTGGTGACCACAGACCACTTCTCAGTTCCTATGCTTCCTGGCTGATGTTTTGGTCACTTTTGAATGCTGGTGGTGCTTTCACTCTAGTGGTAGCATGAGACGGAGTCTACAACCCACACAAGTGGCTCAGGTAGTGCAGCTCATCCAGGATGGCACATCAATGCGAGCTGTGGCAAGAAGGTTTGCTGTGCCTGTCAGCGTAGTGTCCAGACCATGGAGGCGCTACCAGGAGACAGGCCAGTACATCAGGAGACGTGGAGGAGGCCGTAGGAGGCAAACAACCCAGCAGCAGGACCGCTACCTCCGCCTTTGTGCAAGGAGGAGCAGGAGGAGCACTTCCAGAGCCCTGCAAAATGACCTCCAACAGGCCACAAATGTGCATGTGTCTGCTCAAACGGTCAGAAACAGACTCCATGAGGGTGGTATGAGGGCCCGACGTCCACAGGTGGGGGTTGTGCTTACAGCCCAACACCGTGCAGGACGTTTGGCATTTGCCAGAGAACACCAAGATTGGCAAATTTGCCACTGGCGCCCTGTGCTCTTCACAGATGAAAGCAGGTTCACACTGAGCACATGTGACAGACGTGACAGTATGGAGACGCCGTGGAGAACGTTATGCTGCCTGCAACATCCTCCTACATGACCGGTTTGGCGGTGGGTCAGTCATGGTGTGTTAGGTACCGAGATGAGATCCTCAGACCCCTTTTGAGACCATATGCTGGTGCGGTTGGCCCTGGGTTCCTCCTAATGCAAGACTATGCTAGACCTCATGTGGCTGGAGTGTGTCAGCACTTCCTGCAAGAGGAAGGCATTGATGCTATGGACTGGCCCGCCCGTTCCCCAGACCTGAATCCAATTGAGCACATCTGGGACATCATGTCTCGCTCCATCCACCAACGCCACATTGCACCACAGACTGTCCAGGAGTTGGCGGATGCTTTAGTCCAGGTCTGGGAGGAGATCCCTCAGGAGACCATCCGCCACCTCATCAGGAGCATGCCCAGGCACTGTAGGGAGGTCATACAGGTACGTGGAGGCCACACACACTACTGAGCCTCATTTTTACTAGTTTTAAGGACATTACATCATTTTGGATCAGCCTGTAGTGTGGTTTTCCACTTTAATTTTGAGTGTGACTCCAAATCCAGACCTCCATGGGTTGATAAATTTAATTTCCATTGATCATTTTTGTGTGATTTTGTTGTCAGCACATTCAACTATGTAAAGAAAAAAATATTTTTTAGCAGTGTATTTATATATATATATAGCCAAACCATGTTATGTGAGAAGTGTACAGGGTGCTGTCCACTGAGCTATTGTATTCTGTCACATCCCAGCAGATCCGAGCTCAGGTGTGAGCTCCATGACAAGTGAAGAGAAGGGGCCGTGATTTGGTGTGTGTGTGTGTGTGCATATTTTCTCATTTGTGTGTGTGTTTCTGTGAATGTGTGTGTGCATGTGCGTGCATGAGTGTCGCCCCAGGCGGTGCGTGGCAGTGAGATGACAGGGGCTCCTATCCCAGTGCTGATGTAACTGAACCTCCCTTTGGCTCCATCGTGTCTTTTTCTGACAGACGCTAAACAGACACCTCTCTGCCAGATCGCTCAGGGTCCTGGGGGAGACCAATGCCAAGCCCAATCTTGCTCTGTTGTTTACTCCTATGTGGATGGAGGGAGGAAGGGCTCTGGCAGCTAAACGAGACCCAGAGGGGGCAGAGAGAGAGAGACACCCCACTAAAGGCTAAGGGGTGGATCATTCCCTCCATCAACTCAGCACACTCCTCTCATGGTTATGGAAATGATAAGTCCTATAACATCCATTATGTACCTCAGCATCTTTCCCTGTCCTTGTCCTTGCACTTCATCTGTATCTGATGAAGCGTAGAAACCTATGCTTTTTCCAATGCATTTTCCAGGCAGAACATAGCTCCACAGTGAATGTGATACTAGTAACTTCTCCTTAGATCATTCCTCCACAGCGACCGTACTCCAGTAGTTTACAGAACAGAAGCAGTAGTACACAGCAGACTGATCCTCCAATAGCAGCCTACCCATAAACCCCTGGGCCTAGGCTGGGCTGGACGGAGAAAGAACCAGGGCGGTCTCTGAGTTTAGAGGGATACTTCCTACCTCCTCTCTCCTCCTCCAATCTCCTTCTCTTTCCTCCTCTTTCCTCCTGTCTCCTTCTCTTTCCTCCTCTTTCCTCCTGTCTCCTATCTCCTGTCTCCTCTCTCCTCCTCTTTCTTCCTGTCTCCTCCTCTCACCTTATCTTTCCTCCTCTCTCCTCTTCTTTCCTCCTCTCTCCTCCTCTCTCCTTCTCTTTCCTCCTGTCTCCTCCTCTCTCCTTCTCTTTCCTTTATCCATGTTTTACACACACAGACACACACACACACACACTTTACCCACTTTCACTTTACGCACACAAACGTTAAACACACACAAAGGCAGCAAGCTACTGAAGTTGTCGTGAGAGTGGATGGTGTAGTTAATTGTTCTTTTCGCCGTAGGTTTGGCTGGCGGAGGCCTAAATTGGCTCCACAATACTAACGGCCCTCTAATGAAACATTTAAGCTGCTCATTAAGCAAAGTTTCCAGCCCCTTGTTTTCCTTCACCTCACAAAGCCATCGCCATCTCACAAAACTTTGAATTTACTACTGTAGCTGTTCCTTTAAAAGAGAGAAACTGTGAAGCTTAATAAGTGTCTTTAGTGTGTCTGTGTCTGTGTGCTGTCCTGATAGTACTGAGAGTTTATCTCAGGCTGAGGGTGTTGTGTTGGGGCAGACAGTGACCTTAACTCTGAGGGTTGGGGCAGACAGTGACCTTAACTCTGAGGGTGTTGTGTTGGGGTAGACAGTGACCTTAACTCTGAGGGTGTTATGTTGGGGTAGACAGTGACCTTAACTCTGAGGGTGTTGTGTTGGGGTAGACAGTGACCTTAACTCTAAGGTGCATCACTTCCCACTTCAGCCATGATGCAAACATAGCTAATCCTATGTCCATGCTAATGGTTCTTCTTTCATTTCTCTACTGGGTGTGATTTAGCCAGCTAAGTGTTAATGTGTGTGTATGGGTGTGGCTAGCTGGAGCTCTGGCTGCTGGGTTGGGGTGGAAAGGGCAGGGGGAGTTTTGGTAGAACCAGGTAGTTTTACAGTAGTAAGTCATGATAGACAGAGTGGGATAGAGGTAGGGATGGAGAGAGGGTGAGTGAGGTTGTCTGTCCATATGTACTGTCGCTGTAGTGTTATATGGGAAGAGCAAACAGGGGCATGTCCTTAGTTTGGGCCCTGGCGGGAAGACGTCAACTTTCTTCTTGATCTACTTACTGCAAGCCAGCTGTAATCTGTAGTGTTCTATATAGAACTGTGCACGTATAATGTACTGCATCAGATCCATGCATACAATAGAATAATAATATTTGCCATTTAGCAGACACATTTATCCAAAGTGACTTACAGTCATCTGTGCATTCATTTGTATGTTTGTGTGGCTCTGGGAATCAAACCCACTATCCTGGCGTTTCAAGCGCCATGCTCTACCATACAGGACTGTGTATATACTGTAATAAAATAGAATATTGTAGCATCATTATTCAAACATGAATATGCAAATGAACTGTAAAGCCCTTGTCCATAGTCTGCATTAGGCTAGAGCAGGCTGTCTTAGCTACTGTCTGCCTCCGGTACGTATCACAGCCTCCTGTACATATCACAGCCTCCTGTACGTATCACAGCCTCCTGTACGTATCACAGCCTCCTGTACGTATCACAGCCTCCTGTACGTATCACAGCATCCTGTACGTATCACAGCCTCCTGTACGTATCACAGCCTCCTGTACGTATCACAGCTTCCTGTATGTATCACAGCCTCCTGTACGTATCACAGCCTCCTGTACGTATCACAGCATCCTGTACGTATCACAGCCTCCTGTACGTATCACAGCCTCCTGTGCGTATCACAGACTCAGACACCAGAGGAGCTGCTCCATGGGACTGGAGGACTGACTGGGTCTATTTACACTAGGCATTAGTAGTACCACTGGATAGTCTCTTCTAACTCCAATAGATGTTTGCTTTGGCTCTTTACAATCCTCCAAAAGCCACTTAACCCTCACAAGGCCTGTCAGACATCCACAATGTAGCAGTCATTTCCCTCTAGGAGGGAGGACACTGTGAAGGGGAAGACCGAGTGGAGCACAGCCTTGTACATACATATCCATTACCTCTCCATGGTTGGAGAGTTATGGAGCATCCCATCACACACACACACACAGACACACAGACACACACACACACACACACACACACACACACACACACACACACACACACACACACACACACACACACTCACTCACACACACACTCACACAACCATTAGGTCCATGGAGGGAGAGAGTTATGGCGGTGTGACTAGAGATGAATGGGTGCGCTGTGTGTTTTAATGGGGGTTGATGGTGGTCTTTGTGTTATAATGTCGGGCTGGTCTGTGAATGGGCTGCTCCCAGCAGGAGGTCTACTGATTTACAACAGGGTTAGATACTGTAGCAGGGAGAAACTCACACACACACACACCAGCACAGTGGCAGTCTCCGCTGTCACACTACAGGCAGGCGCCTAACCAATAGCTCTCACCCTCTTCTTCTTTTCTCCTCTCCTCTCCTCCTCCTGTCTTCCTCTCCTCCTCTCTTCCTCTCCTCCACTCTTTCTATCCTCCTCTCTTCCTGTCTTCCTCTCCTCCTCTCTTCCTCTCCTCCTCCTCTCTTCCTCTCCTCCTCCTCTCTTCCTCTCCTTCTCCTGTCTTCTTCTCAGCTGTGTTTCCATGTCCTTACTGACAGAAACCCCACAAGGGGGAAATCAGCCAG
>NC_143024.1:29872500-29875000 GCF_057628025.1 Oncorhynchus mykiss
GGGCTGAGTTCACAAACCTGTTCTACTAACACACTGAAACCTCAGGACCAGAACATCCAATCAATCAGAATAAACCAAATTACAACACAGTCAAAACAAAACTAAATGACTTATTGGGAAACACAAGCACAAAGCAAAATGCAGTGCTATCTGACCCTAAATCGACAGTACACCATGGTAAACTATGTCCATGGTTATTGATCAAAACCTTAGAAAAACCTTGACGAAGTACAGGATAAGTGAGAAAACCTGGCTCCCTGTAGAGGAAAGGCTGTGCAACCACAGCATCACAGCAGAACCCACGTCACTGGCACCCGTGGAGCAGTTGTAGTAGAGAGACAGATCCAGAGACTGATCCAGAGACTGATCCAGAAACAGAGACAGATACAGATCCAGAGACAGAGACAGATACAGAGACAGATACAGAGACAGATCCGGAGACAGATCCAGAGACAGATCCAGAGACTGATCCAGAAACAAAATCAGATACAGATACAGATACAGAGACAGATCCGGAGACAGATCCAGAAACAGAGACAGATACAGAGACAGAGACAGATACAGATCCGGAGACAGATACAGAGACAGATACAGATCAGGGAGACAGATACAGAGACAGATCCGGAGACAGATCCAGAAACAGATACAGAGACAGATACAGAGACAGATACAGATACAGAGACAGATACAGAGACAGAGACAGATACAGAGACATATACAGATACAGAGACAGATCCGGAGACAGATCCAGAGACAGATCCGGAGACAGATCTGGAGACAGATCCGGAGACAGATCCGGAGACAGATCCAGAGACAGATCCAGAGACAGATCCGGAGACAGATCCAGAGACAGATCCAGAGACAGATCCAGAGACAGATCCGGAGACAGATCCAGAGACAGATCCAGAGACAGATCCAGAGACAGATCCAGAGACAGATACAGAAACTGATCCAGAAACAGAAACAGAAACAGAGACAGATCCAGATCCAGAGACAGATACAGATACAGAGACAGATACAGAGACAGATCCGGAGACAGATCCAGAGACAGATCCAGAGACAGATGCAGAGACTGATCCAGAAACAGAGACAGATACAGATACAGATCCAGAGACAGATACAGATAGAGAGACAGATACAGAGACAGATACAGAGACAGATCCAGAGACAGATCCAAAGACAGATACAGAGAGCGACAAAGGCAATTCTTTTACTTTCAAACTGACTGTCCTATCTGACCATAGGAAGAGACCACCTCCCTGATAGCTTGGGTTCAGTACAGACATACGTTTTCTATTCCTCTCAACAGGGTGTAATAAATGATGCCTCTCTGGTTGGCCCAGGGTGTTTCATCATCTGAACACTGACACTAAAACCCAGCCAGCCTACAGACGGAGAGGCCCGTGAGCGGAGGAGTCCCTGTTGGTCACAGACTTTGTATGTTTTCTTTATTCCCCTCCACTCTGTCTATCTGTCATCCTGGCCTTATTTATGGCCTCACTCCCCTGGGTCTATTTGTCTGTGTTTTACACCGTTTTGGGAAGGAAAGGTTGGTGGGTTAGTTGGGGTTTAAGGAGTGGGGGCGAAGGGGGTGAAGTGTTGTGGGGGGGGGTTATGGATGAGGTGGGATAAGGTGGGTAGGGGGAGTTTGTTAGACAGTAAAAGATGCGGTCAAAGTGGAAGTCATGCTCTATCCAGCCTATGTGTTGAAGGGGGGAAGGGGGTTAGTGCATACTCACTCCCCTCCTCCTTGACTCCCCCTGCTTGGCCATGCGTGTGTGTTTCAAATCAAATCAAATCAAATTGTATTGGTCGCATACACATATTTAGCAGAAGTTATTGTGGGTGTAGCGAAATGCCTGTATTCCTAGCTCCAACAGTGCAGCAGTATCTAACAATTCACAACAGTACACACATATCTAGAAGTAAAAGAATGGAATAAAGAAATATCTAAATATTAGTATGAGCAATGTCGGAGTCCGGAGTATAACATATATATATATGTATATACTGTACATACAGGGTTGGGGAGTAATGGATACCGGTAACTGTAATAAAAAGTATTGTAATCAGATTACAGATACTTTTGAAAAACTAAATTCAGATAGGATGTTTGCAAAACAAAATATTTGACACTTCTCTGTTTTCTCAATGACATTCAAATCAGCATGGAAGTTTTTTTGCAAGTTCAAGTTTGTTCCACCCGAGTGAGTCTGACCACAAGTCAGAGACCACTATGAAGACACACCAAATGTGCTTGATGGATCGCGGGATAAGAGCAGGAATAGTATTTTGTAGCCTACAGTCCAAGCTATGCCTTCCAATGGTGCGACTGCTGTCGGCATCCAAAGATTATCCAACTTGAATAAAGGATGACAGCAGTGGTGTAGTCTACGGCGATACGGATATCACTTATTATTGGAATCTTCATAGCGCATTGATGTGAATCACACTGCTGCTCTCTCTTTTAGCTATTTGTTCATTACGGATTGTGGTTGTT
>NC_143024.1:29880000-29925000 GCF_057628025.1 Oncorhynchus mykiss
TGTTTGAGTGTGTGCGTGCATACATGCCTGCGTGTGTGTGTTTATGTGCATGTGTGTGTGTGTCTCACCGCCGCGGTGGGAGTGTAATTAACTTTGGTTAGCGCCCAGCTATATTCCAAACCGTGACCTGAAATGGCCCACCCCTGGCGAGTGGCATGTTAGCGCAACATTAGCCATTATGAGGTTTTATTTGGTCCAGGCTAATGTTTGTCTGCAGTGGGATTGGGAGGGGGGGCAGTGGCCAGGGGCTGGGCTCCTATCTCCGGGAGAGAGCTGTGAGTTAGACCCCCAAGATGAGGAGGGGAGGGGGGAGAGGGGGAAGGAATGCAAATTAATAATGGAAGGTAGATTGGAGAGGGGATCCATTGGTTGGGGGGGGGGTTCAGTGTGTCTGGGTGTGTTTGCAAGTGATATAACTTTCTTAGTGTTTTTCACAGCAACTATCCTGGAGGACTATTATGTGTGCTTACAGTATATTATAGTTGGTTACAGTATATACTGTACTCTATACCATCTACTACATCTTGCCCTCTTGATGAAATGTATCACTAGCCACTTTAAACAATGGCACTTTATATAATGTTTACATACCCTACATTACTCATCTCATATGTATATACTGTACTCTATACCATCCACTGCATCTTGCCTATGCCGGTCTATACCATCACTCATTCATATATCTTTATGTACATATTCTTATTCATTCCTTTACACTTGTGTGTATAAGGTAGTAGTTGTGGAATTGTTAGGTTAGATTACTCGTTGGAAATTACTGCATTGCGGAACTAGAAGCACAAGCATTTCGCTACACTCGCATTAACATCTTAACATCATCACTCGCTAACCATGTGTACGTGACAAATACAATTTGATTTGATTTGATTTATATTATATTATGTTTGGTTACTGTATATTATAGTTGGTTACTGTATATTATAGTTCTTTACCCTATATTATAGTTGGTTACTGTATATTATAGTTGGTTACTGTAATGAGGTGCGTACTGGTGGCAGAGAAGTCATGTGCAGGAGAGTGAAAACTGATTTACAACAGTGTCATGTAATCAACATAAACCACTGTCAACAGAACAAAACATGAAATGGGTCAAACAAAACCCGGTAAACACCAGCATTCCGTGCACAAGCACTACAAGAAACAATTACGGACAAGGACAAGGGGGGAACAGAGGGTTAAATACACAACATGTAATTCATGGAATTGGAATCAGGTGTGATGGAAGACAAGACCAAACCAATGGAAAAGGAAAAGTGGATCTGCGATGGCTAGAAGGTCGGTGACGTCGACCGCCAAACACCGCCCGAACAAGGAGAGCGACCAACTTTGGCGGAAGTCGTGACAGTACCTCCCTTGATGCGTGGCTCCAGCAGCGCGTCGACACCAGCCTCGGGGACGACCCGGACGAAGACGGTGGAACTCCTGCAGCATTGAAGGGTCCAACACGTCCTCGATCGGAACCTAGCACCTCTCCTCCGGACCGTACCCCTCCCACTCCACGAGATACTGAAGGCCCCTCGCCCGACACCTCGAATCCAGTATGGAGGGGGCCCCCCCTGATCAAATTTATTTTATATAGCCCTTCGTACATCAGCTGATATCTCAAAGTGCTGTACAGAAACCCAGCCTAAAACCCCAAACAGCAAGCAATGCAGGTGAAGAAGCACGGTGGCTAGGAAAAACTCCCTAGAAAGGCCAAAACCTAGGAAGAAACCTAGAGAGGAACCAGGCTATGTGGGGTGGCCAGTCCTCTTCTGGCTGTGCCGGGTGGAGATTATAACAAAACATGGTCAAGATGTTCAAATGTTCATAAATGACCAGCATGGTCGAATAATAATAAGGCAGAATAGTTGAAACTGGAGCAGCAGCACAGTCAGGTGGACTGGGGACAGCAAGGAGTCATCATGTCAGGTAGTCCTGGGGCATGGTCCTAGGGCTCAGGTCCTCCGAGAGAGAGAAAGAAAGAGAGAATTAGAGAGAGCATATGTGGGATGGCCAGTCCTCTTCTGGCTGTGCCGGGTGGAGATTATAACAGAACATGGCCAAGATGTTCAAATGTTCATAAATGATCAGCATGGTCGAATAATAATAAGGCAGAACAGTTGAAACTGGAGCAGCAGCACAGCCAGGTGGACTGGGGACAGCAAGGAGTCATCATGTCAGGTAGTCCTGGGGCATGGTCCTAGGGCTCAGGTCCTCCGAGAGAGAGAAAGAGAGAAGGAGAGAATTAGAGAACGCACACTTAGATTCACACAGGACACCGAATAGGACAGGAGAAGTACTCCAGATATAACAAACTGACCCTAGCCCCCCGACACATAAACTACTGCAGCATAAATACTGGAGGCTGAGACAGGAGGGGTCAGGAGACACTGTGGCCCACTCCGAGGACACCCCCGGACAGGGCCAAACAGGAAGGATATAACCCCACCCACTTTGCCAAAGCACAGCCCCCACACCACTAGAGGGATATCTTCAACCACCAACTTACCATCCTGAGACAAGGCTGAGTATAGCCCACAAAGACCTCCGCCACGGCACAACTTAAGGGGGGGGGGGGAGCGCCAACCCAGACAGGATGACCACATCAGTGACTCAACCCACTCAGGTGACGCACCTCCTCCAGGGACGGCATGAGAGAGCCCCAGTAAAGCCAGTGACTCAGCCCCTGTAATAGGGTTAGAGGCAGAGAATCCCAGTGGAAAGAGGGGAACCGGCCAGGCAGAGACAGCAAGGGTGGTTCGTTGCTCCAGAGCCTTTCCGTTCACCCTCCCACTCCTGGGCCAGACTACACTCAATCATATGACCCACTGAAGAGATGAGTCTTCAGTAGAGACTTAAAGGTTGAGACCGAGTTTGCGTCTCTGACATGGGTAGGCAGACCGTTCCATAAAAATGGAGCTCTATAGGAGAAAGCCCTGCCTCCAGCTGTTTGCTTAAAAATTCTAGGGACAATTAGGAGGCCTGCGTCTTGTGACCGTAGCGTACGTGTAGGTATGTACGGCAGGACCAAATCAGAGAGATAGATAGGAGCAAGCCCATGAAAAATAAGGAGCGCTTCACGGATTTGCGTGTCTGATGTCCAGAGGGGGCGGAGGAACCTCCCGCACCTCAGACTCCTGCAGCTACCACCAGCCTGAGGAGAGACACATGGAACGAGGGGTTAATACGGTAATCGGGTGGAAGCTGTAACCTATTACAAACCTCGTTCATTCTCCTCAGGTCTTTAAATGGCCCCACAAACTGCGGACCCAGCTTTCTGCAGGGCAGGCGGAGGGGTAGGTTTAGGGCCGAGAGCCAGACCCGGTCCCCCGGTGCGAACACCGGGGCCTCACTGCGGTGGCGATCTGCATTTTCCTTTTGGCGCATCGGCCTGCTGAAGGTGAACACGGACAGCTTCCCATGTCTCCTCCGCGCGCCTGAACCAGTCGTCCACCGCAGGAACCTCGGTCTGACTCTGATGCCAAGGCGCCAGAACCGGCTGATACCCCAGTACGCACTGGAAGGGAGATCGGTTAGTGAAGGAGTGGCGAAGCGAGTTCTGTGCGATCTCGACCCAGGGCACGAACGCCGCCCACTCCCTCTGTCACAACCTGACCTGAGTATTCTTTGTTTTCTTTATATATTTTGGTTAGGTCAGGGTGTGATATGGGTGATGTATGTGTTTTGTACTGTCTAGGGGTTTTGTAGGTTTATGGGGTTGTTTATCATCTAGGTATTTATATATGTCTATGGTTGCCTAGATTGGTTCTCAATTAGAGGCAGCTGTTTATAGTTGTCTCTGATTGGGAACCATATTTAGGCAGCCATCTTCTTTGGGTATTTTGTGGGTTATTATCTATGTCTATGTCTAGTTGCCTGTGTCTGTGTTTGTTGTTTTGTAAGTTTGTTTCAGTGTTCTTTCTTCATTAAATACAGGACATGTATTCATATCACGCTGCGCCTTGGTCTCCTCACTACGACGATCGTGACACCCCCGGCCAGTCCTGGCAATAGAACTGCAGAAACCTGCCCACATCCTGGTTCGCTCTCTCCAACCGGCCCATTACTCTCGGGGTGAAACCCTGAAGTAAGGCTGACCCCCAGACATTCCATGAACGCCTTCCAGACCCTAGACGTGAACTGGGGACCCCGATCAGACCCTATATCCTCAGGCACCCCGTAGTGCTGGAAGACGTGTGTAAACAGGGCCTCCGCAGTCTGTATGGCCGTAGGGAGACCAGGCAGAGGACAAGACTTAGAGAAACGATCCACAACGACCAGGATCGCGGTGGAAGATCAGTCAGAAAATCCACCGACAGGTGCGACCAAGGCCGCTCTGGTTCGGGTAAGGGGTGTAGCTTACCTCTGGGAAGGTGCCTAGGAGCCTTACACTGGGCGCACACCAAGCAGGAGGAAACATAAACCCTCACGTCCTTGGCCAAGGTAGGCCACCAGTACCTCCTGCTCAAACAGCGCACTGTCCAACCGGTCCCAGGATGACCAGAGGAGGGTGACGTGTGGGGCCCAATAGATCAACCAGTCACGAACAGCAGACGGGACGTACAGACGCCCAGCTGGACACTGGACGGGAGCGAGCTCTGCACGTAACGCCTGCTCAATGTCCGTGTCCAACTCCCACACTACCAGCGCCACCAGGCAGGAGGTGGGGAGTATGGGAGTGGGATTCTAGTAAAACTAAATGCATGCTCTTCAACCGATCGCTACCTGTACCTACCCGCCTGTCCAACATTACTACTCTGGACGGCTCCGACTTAGAATACGTGGACAACTACAAATACTTAGGTGTCTGGTTAGACTGTAAACTCTCCTTCCAGACCCATATCAAACATCTCCAATCCAAAGTTAAATCTAGAATTGGCTTCCTATTTCGCAACAAAGCATCCTTCACTCATGCTGCCAAACATACCCTTGTAAAACTGACCATCCTACCAATCCTCGACTTTGGCGATGTCATTTAGAAAATAGCCTCCAATACCCTACTCAACAAATTGGATGCAGTCTATCACAGTGCAATCCGTTTTGTCACCAAAGCCCCATATACTACCCACCATTGCGACCTGTACGCTCTCGTTGGCTGGCCCTCGCTTCATACTCGTCGCCAAACCCACTGGCTCCATGTCATCTACAAGACCCTGCTAGGTAAAGTCCCCCCTTATCTCAGTTCGCTGGTCACCATTGCAACTCCCACCTGTAGCACACGCTCCAGCAGGTATATCTCTCTAGTCACCCCTAAAACCAATTCTTTCTTTGGTCGCCTCTCCTTCCAGTTCTCTGCTGCCAATGACTGGAACGAACTACAAAAATCTCTGAAACTGGAAACACTTATCTCCCTCACTAGCTTTAAGCACCAACTGTCAGAGCAGCTCACAGATTACTGCACCTGTACATAGCCCACCTATAATTTAGCCCAAACAACTACCTCTTTCCCTACTGTATTTTATTTATTTATTTATTTTGCTCCTTTGCACCCCCATTATTTTTATTTCTACTTTGCACATTCTCCCATTGCAAATCTACCATTCCAGTGTTTTACTTGCTATATTGTATCTACTTTGCCACCATGGCCTTTTTGCCTTTACCTCCCTTATCTCACCTCATTTGCTCACATCGTATATAGACTTGTTTATACTGTATTATTGACTGTATGTTTGTTTTACTCCATGTGTAACTCTGTGTCGTTGTATGTGTCGAACTGCTTTGCTTTATCTTGGCCAGGTCGCAATTGTAAATGATAACTTGTTCTCAACTTGCCTTAAATAAAGGTGAAATAAAAAAATAAAAAATAAATTCATGGGCCACTCCTCTGTGTCATACAGCCAGGACAATGCATCTGCCTTCACGTTCTGGGAGCCTAGTCTGTAGGAAATTGGTAAACACAAAACGGGTGAAAAACATGGACCACCTTGCCTGGTGAGGGTTCAGTCTCCTCGCTGCCCGGATGTACTCTAGATTGTGGTGGTCAGTCCAGATGAGAAAAGGGTGTCTAGCCCCCTCAAGCCTCTCCACGCCTTCAAGGCCTTGACGACAGCCAACAGCTCCCGGTCCCCCACGTCATAGTTTATCGTTCCGCCGGGCTGAGCTTCTTCGAGAAGAAGGCACAGGGGCGGAGCTTCGGTGGCGTACCCGAGTGCTGAGAGAGCACAGCTCCTATCCCAGCCTCGGACGTGTCCACCTCCACTATGAACGCCAAAGAGGGATCCGGATTGGCCAGCACGGGAGCCGAGGTAAACAGAGCCCTCAGGTGACTAAAAGCCCTGTCCGCCTCAGTTGACCACTGCAAATGCACTGGGCCCCCCTACAGCAGTGAGGCAATGGGAGCCATTACCTGACCAAAACCTCGGATAAACCTCCGGTAGTAGTTGGCAAACATTAAGAACCGCTGCACCTCCTTTACTGTGGTGGGAGTCGGCCAATTACGCACAGCTGAAATGCGGTCACTCTCCATCTCCACCACTGAGGTGGAAATTCGATACCCTAGGAAGGAGACAGACTTCTGGAAGAACAGGCATTTCTCAGCCTTGAGGTACAGGTCATGCTCCAACAGGTGACCAAGTACCCTGCGCACTAGGGACATATGCTCAGCGCGTGCAGCGGAGTATATCAGAATATCATCGATATACACCACTACACCCTGCCCGTGCAGGTCCCTGATAATCTTGTCTACAAAGGCTTGGAAGACTGATGGTACATTCATCAACCCGTACGGCATGACGAGGTGCTCATAGTGCCCTGAGGTGGCACTAAATGTCTTCCACTCGTCTCCCTCCCGGATACGCACCAGGTTGTAACCGCTCCTGAGATTTAGTTTGGTGAAGAAGCGCTCCCCGTGCATTGACTCAATCGCTGTGGCTATGAGTGGTAGCAGGTAACTAACTATACCTCACAATGATCTGGTTCAGCCCCCGATAGTCAATACACAGGTGCAGACCTCCCTCCTTCTTCTTCACAAAAAAGAAACTCGGGGAGATGGGTGATGTGGAAGACCGAATGTTTATTTTATTTTTTATTTATTTATTTTACCTTTATTTAACCAGGCAAGTCAGTTAAGAACAAATTCTTATTTTCAATGACGGCCTGGGAACAGTGGGTTAACTGCCTGTTCAGGGGCAGAACGACAGATTTGTACCTTGTCAGCTCGGGGGTTTGAACTCGCAACCTTCCGGTTACTAGTCCAACGCTCTAACCACTAGGCTACCCTGCCGTACCACCAGACCTTGATCTGAACGTCCACGGGTAGCCAGCAGGTTGTCCAGACGGATGGACTGGTCCACCATCTTGCCGAATGTGAGGGTTGTGCCTCTGCAGGCCAACTCCCGACGGACATCGTCGCGCAGACTGCTGTGGTAATGGTCGATCAGGGCCCTGTCGTTCCATCCCACACCGTCTCCTGCCTCAGATGGAAGAGGAGCTCACCCGCCGCTCTATCCTCGGGCGGGGGGTCGAAGACTACCCGGAAACAGTGGGTGAACTCCTCAAACTCTGTGAGGCACGAGAAGTGGGCGGACACACTCTCACGGCCTGAAGGAGCCGGGTGGACGGTGGCCAGGTATAGGTCCAGTTGTAAAAGAAACCCCTGGCAGTTCGCAGCCTTCCCACCGTATTCCTGGGGCAGGGAGAGACAAATCCCACTGGGACCAGGAGGAAGAGGGGTGCTCAGGGGAGACCCCGGTTGTGCTGGTGGAGGCGCTGGAAGAACTCCCTGTCTCTCCCAGTGGTCCATAGTCTGGACAACGCGGACCATGGCGGTGCCAAGATGGTGGAGCATTGCTGCGTGCTCCCGGACGTGCTCCTCCACCCCTATACCCGGGGTACCTGCTCCTGCTGACTCCATAGTTTGGGTCCGTAATTCTGTAATGAGGTGCGTACTGGTGGCAGAGAAGTCATGTGCAGGAGAGTGAAAACTGATTTACAACAGTGTCGTTTAATCAACATAAACCACCGTCAACAGAACAATCAATGAAATGGGTCAAATAAAACCCGGTAAACACCAGCATTCCGTGCACAAGCACTACAATAAACAATTAGGGACACGGACATGGGGAGGAACAGAGGGTTAAATACACAACATGTAATTGATGGAATTGGAAGCACCTGTAATGGAAGACAAGACAAAACCAATGGAAAATGTTGACTGTCGAACGCCGCCCGAACAAGGAGAGGGACTAACTTCGGCGGAAGTCGTGACAGTTACATTATGTTATAGTATGTTACTGTATATTAGAGTTGGTTACTGTATATTATAGTTGGTTAACCTATATTATAGTTGGTTACTGTATATTATAGTTGGTTACAGTATATTATAGTTGGATACTGTATATTATAGTTGGTTACTGTATATTATAGTTGGTTACATTATATTATAGTTGGTTACTGTATATTATAGTTGGATACTGTATATTATAGTTGGTTACATTATATTCTAGTTGGTTACTGTATATTATAGGTGGTTACATTATGTTATAGTTGGTTACTGTATATTAGAGTTGGTTACTGTATATTATAGTTGGTTACACTATATTATAGTTGGTTACTGTATATAATAGTTGGTTACATTTTATTATTGTTGGTTACATTATATTATAGTTGGTTACTGTATATTATAGTTGGTTACATGTTATTATTGTTGGTTACTGTATATTATAGGTGGTTACACTATTTTATAGTTGGTTACTGTATATTATAGTTGGTTACTGTAAAGTATAGTTGGTTACTGTATATTATAGTTGGTTACTGTATATTATAGTTGGTTACTGTAAAGTATAGTTGGTTACAGTATATCATAGTTGGTTACTGTATATTATAGTTGGTTAAGGTATATTACAGTTGGTTACAGTATGGGAGAAGAGCGCAAGACAGACTGAGAAGGATTTTAGAGGAAGTTAGCTGCTGTGGATGGGAAAAGAGGTTGAGAAAGAGAGTAAAGAAAGAGAGCAGAAGGGAGACAGAGTGTTGTGGGAAGACAGAGAATGAGGACAGAGCAGAGAGAGCAGAACGGAGACAGAGTGTTGTGGGGAGACAGAAGGGAGAGAGTAAGAGAGGGCAAGGAAATGCAGGGTGAGGTGTGAGTGTGTGAACAGTGTGATTAAGACCCCGGTCGTCAGAGGTGACGAGGGGAGCAAGCTCAGGAATCCCTGCCTCAGGGCTATACTCCTGGCTACCTGCAGAGAGTTACAGAAAGACCCTCTCCACACCATCAGGCTGGAATCCTCTATCCCGCCAGCCCCGACCGCCCCCCCAATGGTCCCCAGCCGCCTTCCCGCCCCAGGCCTTCATTACTTTCTGGGGATCCTGCTGGGGAGAGGAGGGGGCACACAGGTCTTAGCCTCCCCTTCATCCTGAGCCCCTGGGTGGGGTGGAATTTACACCCCTGGCCTGACGGAGAGAGGAGGGAGAACCACACTTCTTGGTTCTTTTCTCACACATCCCCTCATTGTTAATGGGCGAGGGGGAGGAGGGGAGAAGGGGTGCAGGGGTCCACCCAGACTCTATGGAACACACAGAGCGTTTGATGAAACTGGTTTCCCATGTCTCTGGGGTTTATTCCATGGGCTTTAGGAGTCTCCACTCAGGGGTCTAACTGACTGGCGAGGCACTGATGGGAAACTCATTTCCCATCTCTCTCTCTCTCTCTCTCTCGCTCTCTCGCTCTCTCTCTCTAAATTTAATTTCAATTTAAGGGTTATTGGCATGGGGAACATATGTTTACATTGCCAAAGCAAGTGAAATAGATAATAAAGCAACGTGAAATAAACAATAGAAAAGTTACAGTATACATTACACTCACAATGGTTTCCTATAACTTTGATAATTAGCAGTTATCGGCCTAATTCTGCTCTGCATCCATTATTTGGTGTTTTACGTTGTACATGGAGGATATTTTTGCAGAATTCTTCATGCAGTCTCAATTTGGGGGGATATAGGTAGCACACAGGAGGATATTTTTCTCTGTTGAGATCATTTCCTTTTGAATATCTAGCCAAATGTAATTTTTTTCCTGTTTTGATTAATTTAATAGAGTGAGATAGGTCTACTCTATACCTTCCCTGTTTCGCACCTGGTAGTTTGGTGGATGGGACAACCAGCTCTCTGCAACCTAGAGGGCAACCCGTGGGTCCATCTCCTCCATACCATGTTTCCTATAGGATGACAATCTCTGTATTTCTAATTTATTTTTTGATGTACATGTTCCTGCTCTTTAGGCCAAAGGCAGATGACCTCAGACCTTGTATATTCCAGGATGAGAGTGATGGGGCGGCAGGGTAGCCTAGAGCGTTGGGCTAATAACCGGAAGGTTGCAAGTTCAAATCCCCGAGCTGACAAGGTACAAATCTGTTCCTAGGCCGTCATTGAAAATAAGAATTTGTTCTTAACTGACTTGCCTGGTAAGATAAATAAATGGTGAGGGCTTTTGGTTCCATCAAGTGTCCAATGTTGTTAATCATGTGGTTTTGCATATCTCTCTCTCTCTCTCTTTCTCTAGTTATCCAAGGGCACTCTTAGCATGTGTGCCAGAGTGCCTTAATTAACTGGTTGATTCCCGCTCAGCCTGTTGTGGCTGATGTAGAAGCATTGTGACAGTGTGCAGCCATGTATTGGAAACCTTCTACTCAGTGTGAGCATGAGGCTGGTTGCTTCCACATCCCCAGAGTATTCCTTTGAATTGCAGAGTCTCAGTCCCAAATTGCACCATATTCCCTATATAGAGCATTACATTTGACTAGAGAATAGGGTGCCATTAGGGATTACATCACGAAAGTCAAACTTTACATAGGTGAGCTCTAACTCAATTCGCTGTAGGTAACAAGAGCATTAGTTGCAGCTCAAATTCCCATCTCCTCAACCCCACAGTGTGTGTGTGTGTGTGTGTGTGTGTGTGTGTGTGTGTGTGTGTGTGTGTGTGTGTGTGTGTGTGTGTGTGTGTGTGTGTGTGTGTGTGTGTGTGTGTGTGTGTGTGTGTGTACACTTGTTTTCCTACATTTCCTACACCCCAATATCCTTACATTTCACCGTAATGTCCTGAAAAAGTCTGAAAACAACTTTTTTTAACGCCAGGACTTTTTTCAGGTCCTGAATTGGTTCAAATGTTATTTTAAGCTTAAGGGTTAGGTTTAGGGTTTTGGGGTTAGGTTTAGGGGTTTGGGGTTAGGGTTAGATTTAGGGTTAGGTTCAGGGTTTTGGGGTTAGGTTTTGGGTTTTGGGGTTAGGGTTAGGTTTAGGGTTAGGTTCAGGGTTTTGGGGTTAGGTTTAGGGTTTTGGGGTTAGGTTTAGGGTTTTGGAGTTAGGGTTAGGTTTAGGGTTTTGGGGTTAGGTTTAGGGTTTTGGGGTTAGGGTTAGAGTTTTGGGGTTAGGTTTAGGTTTAGGTTTAGGGTTTTGGGGTTAGGTTTAGGGTTTTGGGGTTAGAGTTAGGTTTAGGGTTTTGTGGTTAGGTTTTGGGTTTTGGGGTTAGGGTTAGGTTTAGGGTTAGGTTCAGGGTTTTGGGGTTAGGTTTAGGGTTTTGGGGTTAGGGTTAGGTTTAGGGTTTTGGGGTTAGGTTTAGGGTTTTGGGGTTAGGGTTAGGTTTAGGGTTTTGGGGTTAGGTTTAGGGTTTTGGGGTTAGGGTTAGGTTTAGGGTTAGGTTCAGGGTTTTGGGGTTAGGTTTAGGGTTTTGGGGTTAGGGTTAGGTTTAGGGTTTTGGGGTTAGGTTTAGGTTTAGGGTTTTGGGGTTAGGTTTAGGGTTTTGGGGTTAGGGTTAGGTTTAGGGTTTTGGGGTTAGGTTTTGGGTTTTGGGTTTTGGGGTTAGGGTTAGGTTTAGGGTTAGGTTCAGGGTTTTGGGGTTAGGTTTAGGTTTAGGGTTTTGGGGATAGGGTTAGGTTTAGGGTTAGGTTTAGGTTTAGGGTTTTGGGGTTAGGTTTAGGGTTAGGTTCAGGGTTTTGGGGTTAGGTTTAGGGTTTTGTGGTTAGGGTTAGGTTTAGGTTTAGGGTTTTGGGGGTTAGGTTTAGGGTTTTGGAGTTAGGGTTAGGTTTAGGGTTAGGTTTAGGGTTTAGGGTTTAGGGTTAGGTTTAGGGTTTTGGGGTTAGGGTTCAGTTTAGGGTTTTGGGGTTAGGGTTTAGGGTTTAGGGGTTAGAGTTAGGTTTAGGGTTTTGGGGTTTAGGGTTTTTGGGACTGCCCCACCAGAGAGGGCCCCATAAAAAAAGCACTTCCCCTCTAACTGAGGACTCTATCATTTGCTCTCTGGTAAAAACAAGCAGAGCAGGGAGAGAGAGCGGGAGGGAGGGGGCACTAACATCTCTCTCTCTGTCTTTTTCTCCCCCTTTGTCTTTCTCACCCCAACTCCCATCTATCCTCCCCTCTCTTCCTCTCCCCCCACCTCTCTCTCTCTCTCTCTCTCTCTCTCTCTCTCTACCTCTCTCGCTCCCTCCCTCCACCTGAGGTAGGTCTGTGTGTGCGTGCTGCCCTGCTAACCAGGGTTAAAACACAGTAAATGGTTCTGACTGTAAAAGCCGTGCCTGGCTTCCTGTTCTCACAAGGAGGATGTAACGGAGACCTGTAATGTAGGCTATGTGTCTCTGAGAGAAGACTGACTGCAGCCCTAGTGTTTAGAACAGTTAGGGTTCAAGTTAGAGTAGTGGACCAACTATTAACATACTGTACCTATCCTTTTCAGATGGCATGGAATCGGGATCAGAAAAGGGTTTACAACTTGTCTTGGGAGGTATATATCAACCGACACCTGGGTTTAATTCTGTTTACCTGAGAGAGCGGCCATCCAGGTCTATTTAATGCTTTATAAACGTGACTCATTGCACCATGTTTATATCAATATGAAGTACAGGGGCCCTTCACCCTGCAACTGAAACCCAAAGAGGGCTGTTAGAGTAGGGCCCATTAGCCTAATGGGTGTCTAACATTTCATTCAGGACCTATTACTGTTATGGCAGAGAGCTTTGAATTGCCCTTTTTATGGGTCCTTCGGATCCACAACACCTAGGAATAGAGAGGAGAAGGAGGAGGGGGAGGAAGAAAGATAGAAAAACTGAGGCTAAGGCATCCCAGCGACTGACGGACGGGACCAGGCTATACTCCTAGCTGTGGCGAGGAGAGTGAGGCTGCTTGACTGACCCATTACACTTTGATGCAGAGGTCAGAAAGTCTTTAAGTGGCTATCCTGATCTAGCCATCGTCTGCCCTGACCCCGTTTTGTGAAGTTCACCTTTAACCGTTGACCTCTCGAGCTGGTAAATTATTAAAAGTGTGGCACCCTATTACCTATAGAGTCCTGTGGGCCCTGGTCAAAAGTAGTGCACTATAAAGTGAATAGGATGTCATTTCAGATGCACTCTAAGAGAACATGATAATTGAGCTCGGCCAGCCAATCAAGTCCAATGCAAGACTCTGTAAGGCCATCATCATCATATAACTGAGGAATCCCACCCTCGTGTTTGGGTTTGGTCACCACAGAAATCAAACTTAGCTTCTGCTATTCATTAGCATTCCTTTCTTTTGAATCTTGCAGGGCAGATATAGGTCAGTCTGGGTGAGATGAGGGCATCTGGTTGGCACTGAGGGCATGTGGTTGGTGTGACTAAGATAATACTCAGGAAGAGGATGTTTCAGTGGAGAAGACCACTTGAAATGTGATCATAGTTACGTAATGACTCACCCTCCGGAATGTTAGTCATTTGTTTTTGTTATTACACAGTAGCTACCAATCTGATTTGTGTTTCTGTCTGACGGGTTTGACCTCTCACAAATTCAGCCCTGAAGCTCCCTGCTCGCCCTAAATGACTCTCCCTAAACAATGTGAAAGACGATCTGCTTATGAGTCATTAACTTTCCCGCAAGAGAGAAGGATCATTGTTTATGAGCGATGACCAGTGAGAGTAATCTTAAGCAATACAATCAAGTTAAGCTTAAACATCATTTTGTGTTTGAACAAGAACAGATCCAAATAGAAACATACACCTCCAAGTATTATGACTGTTGAGACGCGGCCAACTGAAGACATTTCTAGTCCTAGTTCTAGTCCTAGTTCTAGTCCTAGTTCTAGTCCTAGTTCTAGTCCTAACTTGACCGTTCACTCTGTTGGGGGAAAATAAAAATTGACCAGTTTTGAAGTGTATTCCAGGCATGTCTTGTGATAGCCGATATGTTAATGCTTGGTTTTAGCTTGGTCGTTGTTTCACTCCTTTTTACTGAGACATCCACACTGAGAGTTAGGCTGTCCTGAAATGGACAACGTACACAGGTAATAATGGAGAAAGAGTTAGCCTACTGTACTGTACAACATCTACTCACTGGAGGAAGAGTCTCCAGGCATGCAAGTAATTCATGCCACAACCCACAACCCATAGTATACATATACACTGAGTATACCAAACATCAGGAACACCTTCCTAATATTGAGTTGCCCTCAAGGACAGCCTCAATTTGTCAGGGCATGGACTCTACAAGGTGTCGAAAGCGTTCCACAGGGATGCTGGCCCATGTTGACTCCAATACTTCCCATAGTTGTGTCAAGTTGGCTGGATGTCTTTTGGGTGGTGGACCGTTCTTAATACACACAGGAAACTGTTGAGCGTGAAAAACCCTGCAGTGTTGCAGTTCTTGACACACACCGGTGCGCCTGGCTCCTACTACCATACCCCATTCAAAGGCACTTAAATATTTTGTCTTTCCCATTCACCCTCTGAATGACACACACATACCATCCATGTCTCAATTGTCTTAAGGCTTAAAAATGATTTTTTTAACATGTCTCCTCCCCTTGTTCTAAACTGATTGAAGTGGATTTAACAAGTGACATCAATAAGGAATCATAGCTTTCAACTGGATGCACCTGATCAGTCCATGTCATGGAAAGAGCAGATGCTCTTAATGTTTTGTAAACTCAGTGTACATGTCTGTCTGACCATGTATGTTCTGTGATGTATGTTGTATATAAGTGAAGGGTTGTGATGTATTATACTGTATGTATGCCAGGAATGCCTGTATTGTTGCCAATAAAATGTCACTTGGTCTGCCCCGGGTGGGCAGACCAAGGGGTTGCATCTCCCTCTGAACCCAGCCTGGGCCTCTCTCCTCCTGGCTTAGGTCGGGTCAGCACCCCAGCGTCTGGCCTGGTGCTGGAGGCAGATGGAGGTCCAAACACTTGATACTTCACTATGGGAAGTCAATAGTGGCTACTTGAACTCAAAATGATTCTCTCTCTCTCTCTCTCTCTCTCTCTCTCTCTCTCTCTCTCTCTCTCTCTCATATTACACTGTAAGCCTAATTGACTCTTGGTTGGTGAGAGAGAGAGAGAGAGAGAGCGAGAGAGAGAGAGAGAGAGAGAGGGGGAGAAAGTGAGCCCCAGACAGTGTTCTTGGATACAGTAAATAAACTCAGCATGTTTCCTGACAGAAAGGATGAGTGTACATGGGAGATACAGAGCAGAATAACATTTAGGCAGATTATGATACATTTTTTCAATGATATGATCAGGAATGTGACTCATTATCAAAATAAAAAGCATGATGTACTGTTCTGTCAGTACATGATACAATCAAATTCATTTGGCATCCTCACATTCTTAGGACATACCATTTTTGGTCTGTTGTGTTATTCAACAGGAACCTAAATGAGGTAGGATTGATATACGGAGGGCACAGATAAATAAAATAAAATATGGTTTATTTGAGTAGGGACAAAGAGCCAGAACCACACCAAGTATCCGCTAGCCAAACCAAACACACTCTTAGGGGCCGATGTGTCGATGAGTGATAAAATGTCATTAAATTGGGACTGTGGACCCTATCCACAAATTCCTCTGTGTTTTCTCCTTTACATCACTTGTGTGTTATTGTTATTTACTGTATCCAGAAAGATCACCATTGACCTTACAATGTTGGCTTCAGTGCTCTGTACCTGTGCATGTGTCATTTTCTACCCTTCAAGCTCTACGTAGAAGGATACAGTATGAAATATCAATTATTTTGGGGGGTGTTTGGATAAACCTTCTGACCTACTGTATTGACCTGATTCACACTGAAGACCTGCTGAATCCAGATTAACAGTATAATCACCAAGTATGCTTCTCACTGACTAAAGCATATAGACTAAACCAGTCTACAAGATATGGAGAGAGCGAGAGAGAAAGAGAAAGAGAGGAGGAGAGGATCGAAAGATGAAAGTAGAGGGACATGGGAAAGATCAGGAAAAAAGGGGGACCACTTATCTCCCCTCCAACCCCCTGTTGGGCCACTTTACTAAAGCTGCCCTCTCGTTGGGCTATTTCCAGTTGGCAGAAGTCAAGAGGACGCTGAGTGAGAAGGAGATGTATAGTTTCCTTTTCTCCCAGCCAGCCAGCTCGCCTGCTAGGCAGACCTCATGAAACCTCTACCCTATCTGCCTTGCTCTCTCTCTCCCCCTCCCTCTCTCCATTCCTCTTTCCCTTCCTCCATCCCTCACAGGCCTCCAGATGGATAAAATGACACCTCACAGGGGATCTTTAGTAATCTCTTGACCTGACACCCCTGACTTGCCCTGCCGTCTCGCCTGCTGGCTTCATCCATCCTTCCGTTGGCTCTGCTCTGCATGTGTTGGGGAGAGGAGGTGGTTGCTGTTCAAGTTTTTGTCCCAAATGGCACCCTATTCCATAGAGAATAGTGTGCCATTTGGGATGCAACGCATGTGAGTTGTGGAGGGGAGGTGTCAGCAGTGCACGTGGTTTGGGGAGAGGTGTGTAATGTGAATGTGTGTTGGGCAGGGCTCTAAATGAAATAATTTGATTGGTAGCACTGGTGCTCCCAACTTATGAAAGTTAGGAGCACAACATAAAACTGCCACATTCTCTAAAATTACGTTGGAGGGTTCTGATGGTAGAGAAATTAACATTCAATTATCTGGCAACAGCTCTGGTGGACATTCCTGCAGTCAGCATGCCAACTGCACGCTCCCTTAAAACTGTGGCATTGTGATGTTTGACAAAACTGCACATTTCAGATGCTGCATGAATCAACCAATGCTTGCATGCCACGTTATCAACTGTGCCGTCGGGCACCAGATGACTATAACATGATGTGTTTAGCTGGTACATAAAATACCTATCCAGGCATTGTAAGTGCTGGCAGTTCATCAACAGAGCCATTCACAACCCATCATTGAAGGAAGCCGTGGGACAGGCCAAATGGACCACAGATACACCCATGTCCATAATGCTGAAACTGACCTAGAAGAGAGGAAAGGAGAGGGGAAAAAAACAAAATACTAAATAAAAAATACACCAAAAAAAATACAAAAAGAAATACCAAAATACCAAAAAATACAATCATTTGTGTGTGTATGAAAATGTGTAGATATATGTGAATGCACTCCTTAGCGCCCCCACCCCTCTCCCCCTGCACAGTTGTGAGCTATAATTTTCATGACCTTTTTATCCCGTATTTTTTATTTTTTTATTTAAAAAAAAAATACTATTATTTTTTTAACCTTTTTATCTTTTTTTATTTATTTTGTACTTCTACTTCTAAAGCAAAACACCACAAACTCATGTCGGGAAAAGAAAAAATGCGAAACTAATCTACGCCGCTGATAAAAACCTTAGGGCATCCAGCCTCGGGGCATGCATTGCTTGACCACACCCTCCCTCCTTGCTCCTGGCTTGCCCTGCCTCTTCCACCAATCCAATTGTTTCTTATGGACAGAAAAGAGCAGAGGCTCTGAGCTTTCCTGATCAGGTCCATTGTTTACAACTTGCGTTACTTGCGTAAATGCTGGCATGTGCCATCAACGTCTGGGCAGAGGAATGCATCTATTCATGCAGTGCTATGGTCATTGATCTCTTCAAGAAGCTATCCCTTTTCCTTTCTTTATTCTGTGTCCCCAAATGTTCGTCTAATAGCCTAGAAGTAAAGTTACCAGGTGGGTTGCAACGAAGACGCAGAACTTCGCATAGAGCACCATGTTAGCGCAGGTTTTCTTCAAACAAAACTAACAGGCGATTACATGAACTTGTGTGCTAAAATAAGCTTGATTGCAACGAAAAATCCACAAGAATAAATACATTATTTAGCTGCTTAAATAGCTCAATCACCATTTACTGGATTTAGTAAGACATTTTAAAATATTTTACCCCTGGTCTTGATTTAAAAAAATAACCATACCAGACAAAAACTATTTAAAGTCAGTTGTATTTAATGGATTACATACACTGGAAACAAATACAATAACAGTAGGGTACAATATTTGTTTTCCATTCATACAACGTGTCAGGTAAATTGCCACAGAAGATTTGCCATGGTCAAATAATAAATACTTTATTTCAGTTGTATGGGATGACTGTCATGTAGATAAATCGCCCTTAGTCTGCACCAAAGGTTTGTCTAAATTGATCCATGATAATAGCCAGCAGCGGGCGAGCATATATTGAAAGAATGTGGTAGCAAGCAGGACTAAAGTAATACTCAGCTTTTAGGGAGCAGCAATGAGGTGACCAATAATGGTTGCAATTGAGATCAACTGTGCGGGTGAATTAACGCGTATTGATGGTTTAACGAGGGATCAAATGGCGATAATCTGTTGGCCGTCGATGGTTGCAGTAAACCCACCAGGTCTTTAGCTAGCTAATAAGGTAGCATGGCTGAACAAGGTGTAAACAAATGGCCCACGAGTAGTGTTTTAGAACAGTTTGTGAATGTGAAATGCAGCCCGCCAATCCGCCATAGTAAGAAAGAAAAACTCTGCGTCGGTGATATGGGTCATATCTTCTGAACTGTTGAAGCTAGAAAAAAAGCTGTTTTTGTAGTAATGGTACAACCATGATGCTAGCGAGTATGTGCTAGATTGTTTTCCTCTAAGGCACTTGGAAACAATGGTACAGCGAAGCCTAATCATTACTACCACTGACTTTGCTGATAGCTTCTGTATTGAGGAAAAATTGTACTCACTACGACAGTGATATGTGGTTGTCTCACCTAGCTATCTTAAGACAAATGCACTAACTGTAAGTTGCTTTGGATAAAAGAGTCTGCTAAATGACTAAAATGTAAATTATAGCAATTATTATTTGGGCGATTTTTTTTTTCTTTTTCTTTTCTAGGTGTACTGGTGCTCCTAATTAAAATACCGGAGCCCTGTATTAGGGAGGGAATGGGGTTGCTGTGTGTTGGGTATGGAAGGAGGTTGATGTGTGTTGGTTAGGGGAGGAGGTTGGGTAGGGAAGGAGGTTGGTGTGTGTTGGGTAGGTGAGAGGGTTGCTGTGCATGTATGTTGGGGAGAGGAGGTGTTTTGTGGTTGTTGTACTCACGTGTCTGGATGTTTACTGACCCCCACAGAGGTCACTGAGCACTTGGACATCTCAGCCTTCCTCCCCTCAACCCAGCCTTCCTCCTTCTCAACCCAGCCTTTCTCCCTCTCAGCTCAGGCTCAGCACTTCTTTCTACCTACTTCTCCCGAAGGGGTGCCAGAAAGAGGAGTAGATGGGAGGAAAAGAGAGGGTTTGAGAACTTTCAGACATCTCAGCCCAGCCTTCCTCCCTACTGTTAACAAAGATGTCTCATTTAAAACTACAGCAAGTCAAAAGTGCAGTGTTCTTCATGTAGTAGATAAAATAAAATAAAACAAGCTCAGTTGTTGAGTAGCATATGTTTAGATTCCTCCTTGCCAATGGGATAGAGATAAATGGAGCAGTTGAGAGGGGGGGGAGAGAAATTAGGAGAGAGTAGAGCGAGAATGTTAGAGGTCCTGCCATGTCTTGATTTACGACCTGAGTGTAAATTCTATCCCCCCAGCGTACTTTTACACTTTGTCACCAGTGATAAACGAGCAGGTCACTCTAACTCTAAATGAGCTACAATTCCCCTCGTCTCCCTCATTACCCATAACCTCCCTGCCCTGCAAGCTTCGGCTGGCCGCCTCAGCCGTGACAGGCTCTCACCCCGACTTCTCTCCAACACGTCCCTAAGGTCAAAAGTCATATCAGCCGTGTGAAGGTGGTGGTAGTGTTTGCGTGGTGATGTGTGTGTCTGTGTGACTAACATTGTTCATAAAAATACTTGGGATAATGATGTTATTTGGAAGGGACTGTCCAGGCTCAGCAAAGAGAGGAGAGGTCCGCATGGCAGCTGTTGACAGGAAGCTAATAGGAAGAGGATAGGAGCTGAGGCATTAACAGATGGAATTGATGATTCTCAGTGTCTCTCTACATAGCAGCTGCTGACTAGGACAAGACGTGCAGGATTGATGGGAAGTATAGACATGTTCTCTGCATATTGCATGACGCAGCGTTGAATACTTGAACAAGTTTAAATCACTACGATATGACACATTTATCCTTGGTGAAGGAATGATAATGAATGCCATTCTCTTAAAGGTTTAGAGGTTTTCTAGTGAATCATGAATCTTTTCTAACTTGGAAAGATGTTCCTACTCCTTTGTCTTACCCAGGAGCTGAAGGAGAAATGGTTTACATTTGGGTAACCGCTTATCTTCGGAGTCATCACCTTTAGACTGAGATACGACTGTCATGACATTAGGAGAATATTCATGTTTTACAGAAATGCTAAATATTTTAAACAATTTGCAAATAATACATTCTGGCTTGTAACATGCCTGTGGGATTCACTTTATATCCAGAACTACATAATTGGATAAATCATGTTATGTTATCATTACATTAGCATTATGTACTGTATAAACATACAATTCAATGTAACACATACAAGTTGCAGTTTATAGTTTATGTACTGATCAAAATGGGACCATTGCACTTCCCCAGAAGCTTGGCTGGTGCATAAAACCCGTGAATTCAGACAAACAAAAGGTGTAATGGGTCCGCACTCAAAAATATGTTTGTACTCTATTCCTGATGCAGTGAAAATAATATAAAAAATATGTTTGTACTCTATCCCTGATGCAGTGAAAATAATAGAAAAAATATGTTTGTACTCTATTCCTGATGCAGTGAAAATAATAGAAAAAATATGTTTGTACTCTATCCCTGATGCAGTGAAAATAATATAAAAAATATGTTTGTACTCTATTCCTGATGCAGTGAAAATAATATAAAAAATATGTTTGTACTCTATTCCTGATGCAGTGAAAATAATAGAAAAAATATGTTTGTACTCTATTCCTGATGCAGTGAAAATAATAGAAAAAATATGTTTGTACTCTATTCCTGATGCAGTGAAAATAATAGAAAAAATATGTTTGTACTCTATCCCTGATGCAGTGAAAATAATATAAAAAATATGTTTGTACTCTATTCCTGATGCAGTGAAAATAATAGAAAAATATCAAGTGAGCTTTATGCAACATCTTGCAACAAGTGTTGACCCGTTACACCTTTCGTTTGTCTAGTTTCTGTGCTGCCCATGTAATGGTATGGTGTGCAGGGCAGGACCTGTTTACTATCTGAGGCTGCATGCAGGCTGCATGCTTCCAGGATTTCCAGGAGTAGCTAGGCATGGTTCCATGGTTCCAGGTAAGTAGATCGGTCTCTGACCTGACCTGGTCCAATAGTTACAGGACACAAACCTGCACATATGGGGAGCAGCTAGGAGAGGGTAGAGGGAGGTGGGAGAAGGAGAGAGGGGAAGATAAATGTGGGGGGAGGGGGGAGAGAGAGCGAAAGAGGATGGGTGCCTCAGATGTGCTGGTGAAAAAGTTCTCACACTTTTCTGTGTGAAAGTGTATTTACAGTAAAAACTGTCTGGAGCATGTGGCTGCGATTATCCCCGCCGTCCCCCGTGGTCACTGCTAAAGACCAAGCCCGTGTGTGGGCCGGCCGTGTGCAGCGGGAACTTCATGCCTGAGACATGTGGTTGGATGTATTGGGCCTGAGGTGTACTCCTCGCCTCCACTGTATCCAGATAACTTATTGGTTAAGCACTCTGGCCAGACATGGATCATGATCACATGGATTTATATGTTGGGTGAGCAGGCCGGGGAAAGGCTGTCATAGCAACAATTTTCCTTTTTTTTGTGGAGATATATTTTGGTTGCCACAGGCTATCAGAAAACTTTGACATAATGGAAATGTTTTGATGGTTGTTTGGTTTTCCGTCGGTCAGCTATACATCTGACAGTGTACTTTTTCTCTACCGACTACAGTGTCTGTATTCCAAATGGCACCTTTTTCCCTTAATGGTGCACTACCTTGTACTAGGGCCCATAGGGCTAGTTAGGGTATGGGCCCATAGGGCTCTGGCCAAACGTGGTACAGAAAACAGAGTGCCTTTTGGGACATCTAATTGGATAAATAGTGATGATGGTTATTGCCATTTAAAATTTGTGCTGAACATTTCCCGACGCAGTCAACCAAACGTATCAATATCAAGTTGTCTGTGAAAAACTGGTTCGGACAAGTTTCTTGGAATAAGATACATGTTTCAGTGTTTTAGCAGGTGTTCCCGCAGACAGTGTCATATTGTTTACTATTCATGGCATAAAGTACTGTGTCATTTTTTGGAGAATATTCTTTCCACAAGAATCTCTGAAGGTCAATAAAAGTTAGTCAGTGTTATCGCTCCTATTTCTCCTTGGTCTCCTACTAGATGAGACCACACTACTCACCTCCGCCTCCTACTAGATGAGACCACACTACTCACCTCCGACTCCTACTAGATGAGACCACACTACTCACCCCCTGCTTCCTACTCTCTCCTCCCCTCCTCTCCTCTCCCCACCTCTCCTCCCTTTCTGTTCCCGAAGAGCAATGTCTGTTGCCGTGGTCACGGTGACATGATAATATCACTCCTGGGGTGATAAGAGGGGTGTCTACTGCTCTGCTGGCCACTGGCCTGAGATGTTAACACTCTGTGGGACATATCACCATTAGAGAGAGAGGTGGAGGAGGAGGAAGACGGGGAGGAGGAGGAACTACTCACCAAGTTAGGTTCTCCTCACTCCCAACGGACTGCAAATAAAAATGTCTGAGGAGATGTGGAGATTTGTAATCAGTCAAATAATTCATCCTGTAAATATATGACTCGCAGCAAGAGAAGAACAACAGATTGGGTGACCAAAAGCTGTACCGGAAGACTGTGTGATCACGCTCTCCACAGCCGATGTGAGTAAGACCTTTAGACAGGTCAACATTCACAAGGCCGCAGGGACAGATGGATTACCAGGACGTGTACTGCGAGCATGCGCTGACCAACTAGCAAGTGTCTTCACTGACATTTTCAACCTCTCCCTGTCCAAGTCTGTAATACCAACATGTTTTAAGCAGAACACCATAGTGCCTGTGCCCAAGAACACTAAGGTAACCTGCCTAAATGACTACCAACCCGTAGCACTCACGTCTGTAGCCATGAAATGCTTTGAAAGGATGGTCATGGCTCACATCAACACCATCATACCAGAAACCCTAGACCCACTCCAATTTGGATACCGCCCCAACAGATCCACAGATGATGCAATCTCTATTGCACTTCACACTGCCCTTTCCCACCTGGACAAAAGGAACATCTATGTGAGAATGCTATTCATTGACTACAGCTCAGCGTTCTGCACCATAGTGCCCTCAAAGCTCATCAATAAGTTAAGGACCCTGGGACTAAACACCTCCCTCTGCAACTGGATCCTGGACTTCCTTACAGGCCGCCCCCAGGTGGTAAGGGTAGATAACAACACATCCGCCACGCTGATCCTCAACACAGGGGCTCATCAGGGATGCGTGCTCAGCCTCCTCCTGTACCTCTCTGTTCACTCATGACTGCATGGCCAGGCACGACTCAAACACCGTCATTAAATTTGCCGATAACAAATCAGTGGTATGCCTGATCACCGACAACAATGAGACCGCCTATAGGGAAGAGGTCAGAGACCTGGCCGTGTGGTGCCAGGGCAACAACCTCTCCCTCAATGTGGTCAAGACAAAGGAGATGATTGTGGACTACAGGAAAAAGAGGGCCGAGCACGCCCCCATTCTCATCGACGAAGCTGCAGTGGAGCAGGTTGAGAGCTTCAAGTTCCTTAGTGTCCACATCACCAACAAACAAACATGGTCCAAGCACACCATGACAGTCATGAAGAGGGCACGACAAAACCTCTTCCCCCTCAGGAGACTGAAAAGATTTGGCATGGGTTATCATATCCTCAAAAGATTCTACAGCTGCACCATCGAGAGCATCCTGACGGGTTGCATCACTGCCTGGTATGGCAACTGCTCGGCCTCTGACCGCAAGGCACAAGAGAGGGTAGTGCGAACGGCCCAGTACATCACTGGGGCCAAGCTTCCTGCCATCAGGACCTCAATACTAGGCGGTGTCAGAGGAAGGGTCTAAAAATTGTCAACAACTCCAGCCACCTTAGTCATAGACTGTTCTCTCTGCTACAGCACGGCAAGCGGTACCGGAGCACCAAGTCTAGGTCCAAGAGGCCTCTAAACAGCTTCTACCCCCAAGCCCTAAGAGTCATGAACATCTAGTCAAATGCCCCCCTCCCACACCACTGCCACTCTCTGTTGTCATCTATGCATAGTCACATTAATTAACTCTACCTACATGTACAGTTGAAGTCAGAAGTTTGCATACACTTAGGTTGGAGTCATTAAAACTAGTTTTTCAACCACTCCACATATTTCTTGTTAACAAACTATAGTTTTGGCAAGTCGGTTAGGACATCTACTTTGTGCATGACACAAGGAATTTTTCCAACAATTGTTTACAGACAGCTTATTTCACTTATAATTCACTGTATCACAATTCCAGTGGGTCAGAAGTTTACATACAAGTTTACACGGAGTTGACTGTGCCTTTAAACAGCTTGGAAATTGGCTTTAGAAGTTTCTGATAGGCTAATTGACATCATTTGTGTCAATTGGAGGTGTACCTGTGGATGTATTTCAAGGCCTACCTTCAAACTCAGTGCCTCTTTGCTTGACATAATGGGAAAATCAAAAGAAATCAGCCAAGACCTCAGAAAAAAAATTGGAAACCTTCACAAGTCTGGTTCATCCTTGGAAGCAATTTCCAAACCTCTGAAGGTACCACATTCATCTGTACAAACAATAGTAAGCAAGTATAAACACCATGGGACCACGCAGCCGTCATACCACTCAGGAAGGAGACGCAGTACTGTCTCCTAGAGATTAACGTAGTTTGGTTGAAAGGTGCAAATCAATCCCAGAACAACAGCAAAGGACCTTGTGAAGATGCGGAAGGAAACAGGTACAAAAGTATCTATATACACAGTAAAATGAGTCCTATATCGACATAACCAGAAAGGCCGCTCAGCAAAGGAGAAGCCACTGCTCCAAAACTGCCATAAAAAGACTACGGTTTGCAACTGCACATGGGGACAAAGATTGTACTTTTTGAAGAAATGTCCTCTGGTCTGATGAAACAAAAATAGAACTGTTTGGCCATAATGACCATCGTTATGTTTGGAGGAAAAGGGGAGAGGTACACAAGTCGAAGAACACCATCCCAACCTTGAAGCACGGGGGTGGCAGCATCATGTTGTGGGGGTGCATTGCTGCAGGAGGGCCTGGTGCACTTCACAAAATAGATGGTTTCATGAGGAAGGAAAATGACGTGGATTTATTGAAGAAACATCCCAAGAAATCAGTCAGGAAGTTAAAGCTTGGTCGCAAATGGGTCTTTCAAATGGACAATGACCCCAAGCATACTTCCAAAGTTTTGGCAAAATGGCTTAAGGACAACAAAGTCAAGGTATTGGAGTGGCCATCACAAAGCCCTGACCTCAATCCCATAGAAAATTTGTGGGCAGAACGGAAAAAGCGTGTGTGAGCAAGGAGGCCTACAAACCTGACTCAGTTACACCAGCTCTGTCAGGAGGAATGGGACAACATTCACCCAAATTATTGTGGGAAGCTTGTGGAAGGCTACCCAAAACATTTTCCCCAAGTTAAACAATTTAAAAGCAGTGCTACCAAATACTAACTGAGTGTATGTTAACTTCTGACCCACTGGGAATGTGATGAAATAAATAAAAGCTGGAATAAATCATTCTCTCTACTATTATTCTGACATTTCATATTCTTAAAATAAAGTGGTGATTCTAACTGACCTAAAACAGGGAATTTTTACTAGGATTGTGAAATACTGAGTTTAAATGTATTTGGCTAAGGTGCATGTAAACTTCTGACTTCAACTGTACATACTACCTCAAGTAACCGGTGCCTCGACGCGGAGAGCCTCATGTGACTAGACGCACCCCTGACTACTTCCTGTAAATGTTTGAACCCATCCTTGTTCAAGTACTGCACTTCTAGATTTGAATATACTGTACAAGAGGGGTTTAATAAATGCATTCTACAGAAGATAATGGTATAGGAAACCTACAAAATAGTAGCAAGAACCCCCTCTGCAGTTTAGAAAATGCTGTCATAATGCTGTACTGATAAACATTTACAATACATTTACGTTTAACATTGACTCTGTACCAGCACCCCCCTATACATATTGTTATTCTTTACTGCTGCTCTTTAATTACTTGTTACTTTTATCTCTTATTCTTATCCATATTTTTTGAAACTGCACTGTTGGATAGGATCTCGTAAGTAAGCATTTCACTGTTGGTTAGGGGCTCGTAAGTAAGCATTTTACTGTAATGTCTACACCTGTTGTAAATGGCGCATGTGACTAATAACATTTTATTTGATTTTGATTTGAAATTAGGCCTATAGTACTTTCCACTTCACTCCCAAAGTTGCCAGCAACTGGAACTGTCTTGATGTACATCTGTCTCAGTGTTCCCGTTTGTATATTATTTTATTTCACTATATTTACTGTTTGGCTAATTATTCCCATGTCTGAATGAGAAGCGATGCAGCCTGTGTACATGCGGTGTAATTTCACTGATGTATCCCCCTTCCTGGTTTCCTGTTATTGGTAACCCACAGCGACACGCTGGCCTATTGGCGGCGGCCATGATGGATGTGTGTCTGATTGTGACATCTTAAACTTGTTACCTCCAACTGCATGTTTATTTGAATTCTCCCTGTCCTGATATCATATACGGGGAGAATTCTCTTGAACTGCAGCGACACAAGATTAAATATTATGGAGAAAGCCACTGAGACATGAAATGTAGTTTTAATGACAACATTGATACACTGAGGTCAGACCTGTGGAAGCATGTGGACGAAATATGACTATCTATACTCTCTTTTCTTTTGCTCCCCATATACTGCGTATTTGACTGTGGATATGGATTTGTCTCACCTAGCTATCTTAAGATGAATGCAGTAACTGTAAGTCACTCTGGATAAGAACTTCTGCTAAATTACTAAAATGTAAAAATGGTATGTTTTACATACAGATCTCATATTACTGTATTGATTACATTTGTTTATGTATTTTCTAAATATTGATGTCACAAATGTATCATTTGTACATTTCTTTATGAAAAAAAAACGAGTTATTTGTTACATGTGATTGTGTAAAAACCTAGCAGTACTACTTATTTAGAGTGGGGCTGATATATGGTGTTTTGCTAAATAAGCATGATTATTTGTTTCTCTGAAATGAAACCAGCAAGTGACAGACACATATTTGTTTGAAATCTGTCATTGAGCAAGCCCATGCCATGATTAGATAGTGAAAAAACACATTATTCTCTTTCATAAGATCTTTAAACAATAAAAGCTAATTTACCAACATTTCTGAAAATTGATATACATCGTTTTGGAAAGAAACTCTTCATTTACTTTTGTAGTAGCCTACAGAGCCCTCAGCTCTCCAGTGACTGTACAGGTAAGAGCAGCAAACCGCAGATATCAGCCGTCTGCCCATAGATAAGGTGTTTGGTTAAACGTACCATGCAGGGCAGACAGCCGTCATGACCTATATATCTGTTTATCTCAACATCAGACCTAGCACCTTTAGCGTGAAGAGGAAACACAGGAACATTCATTATGGTGTCAGGTTATTTTGGATTGATTTTTAGAAATGTACTTCTTTGTTACTGATTTATTCTGCAGTTCAGCATGTTCATATTTGTTTCAGCTTAACATGTTTACAAGGGTAACTTATTAGACAGCTATGTGCACAAATTGCACCCAAAATATGTTTGAGGTTGTACAGTATTTCCACTATTATTAAGCCTCAAGAGAGATTGACAATTTGACACTTGTGTATTCATTTGTCATTTTCAAATCATAGAAAGTGAAAATGCTGAAAAATCACACGAATAAGCAAAGAAAGTATTAACTCATTTCAATAAGTAGAATGTCTCCACACACACAGACCCTCTATTTTTATTGGGTGTAGAGGCTTCTAGATGTGGGGTCGTTTGGGTTTGAGAGTGTCTAGGTACAGAGACAGACAATCCCTGTAGTTTACTGACCTATCTAGTGTTGGTCCTCAGGGAAAACAACACACACACACATAGTGAAAACAAGTCCTCCCAGCATATTGAAATGAAGACAATATAAACTTGGAGGGGGGGACATGTCTGACATACCTGTTACTGGCCTTCCTGCTCCATAATTTAATAAGACATAAACCAAATGGATGAGCCGCAATAAAGCAGGTTTTTACTTTTCCCACTACGAGCTCATAATCCAATACTGCCGAGTACTGGAATTTAAGAGCAAGTCTGGGCCAGGCAGGGCAGGAGCAGGATAAACTACCCTGTGGATGGGGAAAATGGCTCACAAGCAACACACAGGGGGTTACAGCCCATGATGCAACACTCTCTCTGAGGAGGCCGAGGGAGGGAGAGACATTGACCAGCAGTACAGTACTACAGCACTGCTGTTGCTGTTGTTGTTTCTACTTGCTACAGACGTTTTGCTTTTCGATAAGTGCCCTGTGAGAGAGAGGAGTGAGAGAAAGAGAGATACAGAGAGAGAGGGAAGAGGGAGAGAGAAGTTAGCTAGAGATGGGCTATCTGATCTGCACTGTCAGTGGGGGTGGTGGGTGATCACTTACAACCACTCCCTTTCTGTGAATGCCAGTCTCCATGGTCAGTGACAGGCTCTCTCTCTCTCTGTGTCTCTTTCTCTCTTAGAGGTCATGTTGATGATTCTGACAGGTAGCCGCTCGGTGCTCAATGATCTGTCTGTCGGCTAGACGGCCTTACAATGGATCTAGTTACTGTCACTAGGACATTTCAGAGAGAACCAACCCAACCAAGGGAGCGGACTCCAGCCCCCTTAACCCATCGGATCTCCCAACACCCCCGTCATCACCCCCGTGGACATGACACACAGGACGGGCCGGGAAGACATGACTAAGACCCCCCCCCCCACCCCCCCCATTTTTCTCTCTCTCTCCATCTCTCTCTCTTTCACTAGTAACTCTACCCCAGGGAATCACCAGGTGATAAACTATTTATTTCCATAAGCATGGCTGGTTTCCGTGACCCCTCTCTGTGAACCCAGCTCAGACAGAACAACAAACCTCCATTGTTATGTCGCCTCTGCTCTGCTCTCATGACTCTCTCCATTCACTCACACACACCAGGTAGTTATTTCTCTTCCCTCCCTCCCTCCCTCCCTCCCTCCCTCCCTCCCTCCCTCCCTCTGACAACTTTTGGCCTGAGTAAGAGCATTTTATGGTGACATTTCAGATTGCCACTTAGCTAACAATAGCAGTTGGGAGATTCTGATGGTTATTTTGCACAGCAGTTTCACAAATGTAATCAAATGTACCTCATTACACTGTCTTCCGTTCTCTGCTATTTTCCACAGCAACATGAGATGCTACACAGGGTAAACCCCATCCCAATAATTATATCTGACACAACTCATGCAACTCAAGGGTGAGACTCTCCCAAGCCTTAGCAATTATATCTGTGCAAAATGCTATCGCAAACCTCATCTGAAACCCAACACAACACAAGTTCTGAACACAAAAACAAAGTGGGGGAGTCCTGGCCACTCAAAGCTAACAATTTTCATAAATAATAACCAATTTCCATCAAGATAACCATGTCAAGACATGTCAGGATTTATCATGAAGTGAATGAATCTAATTATAAAGGTTTGACAGAGATCATGACAGATGTTAATTGGATGGACTTACATTATACACTGTATTATTATTAGTGACCTCCTAAATATATTCTTAAGGCCAACCTAAGATGTGTGAGTTTTATGATAACATGACATGACTCCTTATGTGGTCTGTATAAAATATCACTAGGTTGTTAATGCGTAATAATGATCATAATTCACTATGTAGGTTATGTACACTACTGGTCAAAAGTAGAACACCTACTCATTCAAGGGTTTTTCTTTATTTTTACTATTTTCTACGTTGTAGAATAGGGAAGATTTCTGAACTACAGTATGAAATAACACATATGGAATCATGTAGCAACCAAAAAAGAGTTAAACGAATCAAAACATATGTTATATTTGAGATTCTTCAAATAGCTACCATTTGCCTTGATGACAGCGTTGCACACTCTTGGCATTCTCTCAACCAGCTTCATGAGGTAGTCACCTGGAATGCATTTCAGTTAACAGGTGTGCCTTCTTAAAAGTAAATGTGTGGAATTTATTTCCTTTTTAATTAGTTTGAGCCAATCAGTTGTGTTGTGATAAGGTAGGGTGGGTATACAGAAGATAGCCCTATTTGGTAAAATACCATATTATGGCAAGAACTGCTCAAATAAGCAAAGAGAAATTAGATTCCATCATTACTTTAAGACATGAAGGTCAGTCAATATGGGAGATTTCATCAACGGCAGTCGCAAATATCAACAAGCTCCGCCACAGGAATGGAAGACCCAGAGTTACCTCTGCTGCAGAGGATAAGTTCATTGGAGTTATCAGCCTCAGAAATTGCAGCCCAAATAAATGCTTCACAGAGTTCAGACACATCTCAACATCAAATGTTCAGAGGAGACTGTGTGAATCAGGCCCTCATGGTCGAATTGCTGCAAAGAAACCACTACTAAAGGACACCAATAATAAGAAGAGACTTGCTTGGGCCAAGAAACACAAGCAATGGACATTAGACCAGTGGAAATGTGCCCTTTTATCTGGAGTCCAAATTGGAGATGTTTGGTTCCAACCGCCGTGTCTTTGTGAGACGTGGTGTGGGTGAACGGATGATCTCCGCATGTGTATTTCCTACCATAAAGCATGGAGGAGGAGGTGTTATGGTGTGGGGCTGCTTTGCTGATGACAATGTCTGTGATTTGTTTAGAATTCAAAGCACACTTAACTAGCATGGCTACCACAGCATTCTGCAGAGATACGCCATCCCATCTGGTTTGGGCCTAGTGGGACTATCGTTTGTTTTTCAACAGGACAATGACCGAACACACCTCCAGGCTGTGTAAGGGCTATTTTACCAATAAGGAGAGTGATGGAGTGCTGCATCAGATGACCTGTCCTCCACAATCACCTGACCTCAATTCAATTGAGATGGTTTGGTATGAGTCGGACGACAGAGTCAAGGAAAAGCAGCCATCAAGTGCTCAGCATATGTGGGAACTCCTTCAAGACTGTTGGAAAAGCATTCCAGGTGAAGCTGGTTGAGAAAATGGCAAGATTGTGCAAAGGGTGGGTGACTACTTTGAAGAATCTTGTTGAACACTTTTTTGAATACTACATGATTCCATATGTTTTATTTCATAGTTTTTGTGAAATGTTTTCACAGTTTTACAATGTAGAACATAGTAAAAATAAAGAAAAACCCTTGAATGAGTAGGTGTTCTGAAACTTTTGACCGGTAGTGTATGCCTAATGCCTAAGATTTCACCAGGTTGCGTGTGCCTAATAATTTGTTAGGTTACGTATGCCCCTCTATATACTGAGATTAGATGATTCCAACATGGCTCTCGGGTGGTACAGGCGTGGGAAGCTAGGGTTCCTGGTCCGTCACACATTCCGGCCCCCGCCTACCTGGAAGAGATGACCCCCTAAACGTCTCCAATTACGCAGTCATTGACAGACACACGCACACACACACAGAAACACACACACACAGCCACTGACAGACAGCAAATTAGTCTGACCAGGGGGCTGCAGACGACACTGATAAGAAGAGAGCAGTGAGCGCAGGGAGAGAGGGAGAATAAGGGCCAGGGCGAGCGCAGGATGGGTGAATAAGGGCCAGGGTGAGAGAGCAGAGTGGATGGGAAACAGGCAGTGGAATAACAATGGGATAAAACAGTGAAGGGTGGCAGAGGCAGTTTGGATGGATAGAATGTAGCCTATAGACAGAGGATGGTAATAAAGGCAGAAGAAGAAAGGTGTAGGTGGGTCAAGGAGTTTGCCCCCATTAGCCTTAGTGGTCCCAGAATTCTTAGTGTCAGAATGCAAACTCATACACTCTCTCAACACACACACACACACACACACACACACACACACACACACACACACACACACACACACACACACACACACACACACACACACACACACACACACACACACACACACACACACACACACACACACACACACACACACTGGCCCTCGTCAGTCTCTCAGCCTTAGCCTTCCTCCCCTCCATACCACCATATAAATATGTCTGCCTCACAGCCTTAGCAACCTTGACCCATGACCTGGCATGAGCACACATAGCCTCTGCTATTGTCTGTGAGGGGGACGTAAGCACACCCACACACCCCACATAGGGATTAGAGCACAGCTGGGAACCTTCCATGCCTCTTTCTCCCTCCCTCTCTCTCTGTGTATCTATTTATCTTTTTATTTCTCTCTCATCCACCCCTCCATATTTCTCAGAACTGAAAGAGATTTCCTATGAGCCAAGAAAAAACAAGGCGAAAACCAAAAGGCTTAATATGGGCCCTGGGGGTGACTTGAATTTGTAGGGTTCAAGTAAAGACAACCAGTAAATTGATCCTGAACCACAATGCATTAAGAGCATTACAGATGATTTATTATTCTCTCTAAATTAATGACTTTTTTGGGGTTTTCCAGCAACAGATTCCTTGAGTCCATAGAAAACTAATGCTTCTGGTGGAATTTATTTCAATTAAGCCTGTGTTTCAGTGGCCATGGATAAGGTGATGACAGGACAGACCCTGTTTAGACATGGGAAAAAGAAAGAGTGCCCTCATATGGTTTTGGAGAGATTACAACAGTAACTTCATTGTCCAGAAACCATACATGATTCAGTTTCCCCTCCCCTCTACTCCACTCCACACACTTCCCCCAAACACACACACACGAGGGCACGTACAAGCACACACACCCTTTCCCAAATCCCACAGAGAACCATCGTGGTATTTAGCCCGACGGGTTCTGATCATCCGAGGGCGACTCCACAAGAACCCCAGCCAGCCAATCACAAGTCAGTACAGTGCTAACCAGAAGCTGAGCTAGCACTAGAGGACACTACTGTTGAGTGTAAAATAACATTTATTCTAATCAATCTCATATGTGGATTTTGCTCAGTGGTGCTTTACACATGTTTTTTTCTATTCAGAATGATTATAGTGTATGTTCTGCAGTCAGTACATCCGTCAGTCAGTCAGCTTTACTAAGTGAGTTTACGGTTTAAAAAGACTTCATGAAGAAAAATACTGTCAGCGACCTGCTCACAGACATGCAAACCTGCTTACAGACGCGCTCTGTGGCAGGAGTATCATGGTGGGATGGAGGAGCAGTGAATATGTGTATGCTGCTTGAACCCTTGGCCTGCCACAGCCCCAGCCGTACTGGCCCTGTGTGGGAAGCTCTGGTTACAAGGCTCTCTTTCCTGTTTATTTAGTTAAAGGAAGAGAGAGGAGAAAGAGAGCGAGAGAAAGGGGGATGGGGAGAGAGAAAGAGAAAGAGAGGGATTGACGGGGAGAGAAAAAGAGACGGACAAGAGAGAGAGAGAAATAGAGGGGCGGACAGAAAGAGAAAGATGGACGAGAGAGAGACAAAAGAGAGAGATATACTGAGAGGGAGGGAGATATGGAGAGCGAGTCAGAGACAGGGAGAGAGAGAGAGAGAGAGAGAGAGAGAGAGAGAGAGAGAGAGAGAGAGAGAGAGAGAGAGAGCAAGAGCTGGAGAGGTATGGAGATAGAGAAAGGTCTATGCTAGAGAGGAATGGAGATAGAGAAAGGTTTATGCTAGAGAGGTATGGAGATAGAGAAAGGTTTATGCTAGAGAGGTATGGAGATAGAGAAAGGTTTATGCTAGAGAGGTATGGAGATAGAGAAAGGTTTATGCTAGAGAGGTACGGAGATAGAGAAAGGTTTATGATGGAGAGGTATGGAGATAGAGAAAGTTTTATGCTAGAGAGGTACGGAGATAGAGAAAGGTTTATGATGGAGAGGTATGGAGATAGAGAAAGTTTTATGCTAGAGAGGTATGGAGATAGAGAAAGGTTTATGCTGGAGAGGTATGGAGATAGAGAAAGGTTTATGCTGGAGAGGTATGGAGATAGAGAAAGGTTTATGCTAGAGAGGTACGGAGATAGAGAAAGGTTTATGCTGGAGAGGTATGGAGATAGAGAAAGTTTTATGCTAGAGAGGTATGGAGATAGAGAAAGGTTTATGCTGGAGAGGTATGGAGATAGAGAAAGGTTTATGCTGGAGAGGTATGGAGCTAGAGAAAGGTTTATGCTGGAGAGGTATGGAGATAGAGAAAGGTCTATGCTAGAGAGGTACGGAGATAGAGAAAGGTTTATGCTGGAGAGGTATGGAGATAGAGAAAGTTTTATGCTAGAGAGGTACGGAGATAGAGAAAGGTTTATGCTGGAGAGGTATGGAGATAGAGAAAGTTTTATGCTAGAGAGGTACGGAGATAGAGAAAGGTTTATGCTGGAGAGGTATGGAGATAGAGAAAGGTCTATGCTAGAGAGGTACGGAGATAGAGAAAGGCTTGTGCTAGAGAGGTATAGAGATAGAGAAAGGTTTATGCTAGAGAGGTATGGATATAGAGAAGGTTTATGCTAGAGAGGTATGGAGATAGAGAAAGTTTTATGCTAGAGAGGTACGGAGATAGAGAAAGGTTTATGCTGGAGAGGTACGGAGATAGAGAAAGGTTTATGATGGAGAGGTATGGAGATAGAGAAAGGTTTATGCTAGAGAGGTATGGAGATAGAGAAAGGTTTATGCTGGAGAGGTATGGAGATAGAGAAAGTTTTATGCTAGAGAGGTACGGAGATAGAGAAAGGTTTATGCTGGAGAGGTACGGAGATAGAGAAAGGCTTGTGCTAGAGAGGTATAGAGATAGAGAAAGGTTTATGCTGGAGAGGTACGGAGATAGAGAAAGGCTTGTGCTAGAGAGGTATAGAGATAGAGAAAGGTTTATGCTGGAGAGGTATGGAGATAGAGAAAGGTCTATGCTAGAGAGGTACGGAGATAGAGAAAGGTTTATGCTAGAGGGGTAAAGGAGATAGAAAAAGGTTTATGCTAGAGAGGTATGGATATAGAGAAGGTTTATGCTAGAGAGGTATGGAGATAGAGAAAGGTTTATGCTGGAGAGCCCTTCAACAAGTTCACCAAACAGAGCGTCTCCTAATCATTGAAACCAGATGACAGCAGATCCTCCATCCTGCTTCATGTGTGGAGCGAGAGACCCGGAATGACTGACTGGGAGACCAGGAATTCAGAATTACTCATTTTTTCATTTTCCATTTTCCAAAACAATCCTTTTGGATTCTTCTTGTTCTTGATTTATGACATGATGTATTGACAAATTGCTGTATTATTTGAAGTTTCTCAAAAACATCTTCAGATTTTAAAGGAATTGTGGTCCAAATTGAAAAACAACTGGTTAAATTGGAAGTCATACAAAACCTTTCAGTTCGTTTTCTTTGCGTTTTAAATAGGGTTTGTGATTCAAATATTGTTAACTGACTGAGTGCAGTATTTTGACGTTTATTGAGTTTATTTAAGGGTGGCCAATACTTGTCACTTGAGAAGTGATATATTGGGCGTCAAATGTCTGACTTAACAGCGTTTGACAAGTCAGTAAACTGAAGGAGTCTGTGGGTCTATTTTCTTGCCCAACATTCCTAACTTATTACTGATCCACAGTAACGCCCATGGTTCAGCCTGTCATTATTCACTATACAGCAAACTCCTCATTTAAATGATATATTTACAACTGCCAAATTGCTAATTGGTTGTAATGACAGTCAAATGGATGGATGTCAAATCTGGAATACACTCATTAATCTTCAAACAGTAGAAATGGAGATGAGGTGTGATGGGGCCTGACTTTTCCACTAGTAATGGGAAGGAGGGCTTCTGCCAATGTGCTGGGAGACTGAGGGCACAGACAACAGTGACGTGTGTTCGACCACCACACACAATCCCAGAAAACACTGAGTCATCAATACATAACTTACAGTAATGTAACAGTGTCTGAACTGTCTCATCAGTGGGCAGATGTAGACTGGAGAGAATGTGTCTTTCTCACACACAATGCACACACTCACGCACACACGGATGTACTGGGAGTAGCCAACTAAGTACTGTCCATTAAAGGCCGATGTTTCACATTTGGGCTTATCTGAAAAATAAAGTTTTGTAGTAGTTTAGTAGTCAGGTTGTCATACAGAGGAATGTATAACAGCCTCATGGCCTCCTGGGACATCACACACATCCCATCCCTGGATGCTTTGCATGTCTAAAACAAACTAAACATCTGCTTTTACTTCTTGTTTTGCAGATAAAATATGAAAAAAAGCAGAGCAGAAAATAGTGGCTTCACTAAAAATAATTATGCTAGTATTCTCCTGAATTTTTTGACGGGGTGCTGATCTGAGATGGACGGACGGACGGACGGACAGACAGACACAGACAGACACAGACAGACACAGACAGACACAGACAGACACAGACAGACAGACACAGACACAGACAGACACAGACAGACAGACAGACACAGACAGACAGACACAGACAGACAGACAGACAGACAGACAGACAGACAGACAGACAGACAGACAGAGACAGACAGAGACAGACAGACAGACAGACTGAGAGAGGCAGAGAGAGAGAGAGAGAGAGAGAGAGAGAGTTTCTCTGTGAGTGGGAAGATCCTCAGGTCCACGCCTTGTTCTACACGAATAGAATCCATTGAGGTTTACAGATCCGGCTCTACACAGCACGCCTACGGGCAAGGGAGAGCAGAGACAAAATATTTTTTTCCTCTTCTTGTAAGTCATGCCAATGACTTGCCCGTGACAATGGCCTCCTACCTGCTGTAAAACCCTCCCTCACTCCATCTCTCCCTCTCTCCCTCCCCCAAACCCACCCTCCACATTACAAATCATCTGTGCTCTGCAGCACCGATCAGGATGCCAGGAGCAGATGAAGCATTGTTATCCCACTGAACTCAGCATTCCTGCTTAACAAGCAAAAACTCAAACAGGAAGTACCAATGATGCTCTCAATACAGAAGTGGTCTGATGAAGCGGATGCTACGCTACAGGACTTTTTCGCTAGCACAGACTGGAATATTTTCCGTGATTCATCCGATGGCATTGAGGAATTTATCACATCAGCCACCGTCTTCATTAATAAGTGCATCAACAATGTTGTGCCCATGTAACCGATGTGAAATGGCTAGCTAGTTTGCAGGGTGCGCAATAATAGCGTTTCAATCGGTGACGTCACTCACGCTGAGACCTTGAAGTAGTTGTTCCCCTTGCTCTGCAAGGGACGCTGCTTTTGTGGGGCGATGGGTAACGATGCTTCAAGGGTGGCTGTTGTCGATGTGTGCAGAGGGTCCCTGGTTCAAGCCCAGGTAGGGGCGAGGAGAGGGACGGAAGCTATACTGTTACACCCACATTAACCGTACGTACATATCCCAACCTGAAGCCATAGGTTACAGGCAACATCCACACTGAGCTATAAGAAAAGGCTATAAGGCTATAAGAAATCCCACAATGCCCTCTGACAAACCATCAAACAGGCAAAGTTTCAATACTGGACAAAGATTGAATCCTACTACACCGCCTCTGATGCTCGTCGGATGTGACAGGGCTTGCAAACTATCACGGATTACAAAGAGAAACTCTAGACTACCAGACAAGATAAATGCCTTCCCTGCTTGCTTTGAGGCAAGCAACACATGCATGAGAGCACCAGCTGTTCCGGACGACTGTGTGATCACGCTCTCCGTAGCCGATGTAAGACCTTTCAACAGGTTAACAAACACAAGGCTGCAGGGCCAGACGGATTACCAGGATGGGTACACAGAGCATACGCTGACCAGCTGGCAAGTGTCTTCTCTGACATTTTCAACCTCTCCCTGACCCAGTCTGTAATACCTACATGTTTCAAGCAAACCACCATAGTCTCTATGGCCAAGAACGCCAAGGTAGCCTGTCTAAATGACTATCTCACCATAGCACTCACATCTGTAGCCATGAAATGCTTTGAAAGGCTGGTCATGGCTCACAAGCAACACCATCATCCCAGACACCCTGGGGCATACCGCCCCAACAGATCCACAGATGACGCAATCTCTATTGTACTCCACACTGCCCCTTCCCACCTGGACAAGAGGAACAGCTACTGTACGTAAGAATGCTGTTCATTGAGTACAGCTCACCATTCAAAGAGGTCACAACAACACCTCTTCCCCCTTAGGAGGCTCAAAAGATTTGTCATGGGTCTTCAGATCCTCAAAAAGTTATACAGCTGCACAATTGAGAGCATCTTGACTGGCTGCATCACCTCTTGGTATGGCAACTGCTTGACATCTGACCACGCTACAGAGGGTAGTGCGTACGGTCCAGTACAACACAGGGGCCGATCTCCCTGCCATCCAGGTCCTCTATACCAGGTGGTGTCAGAGGAAGGCCCTTAAAATTGTTAAAGACTCTAGCCACCCAAGCCACAGACTGTGCTTTCTGCTACCGCACAGGAAGTGGTACCAATACAGCAAGTCTGGGGCCAACAGGACCCTGAACAGCTTCTACCCCAAAGCCATAATACTGCTAAATAGTTAGTTAAATAGTTAACCAAATAGCTATCTACAGTGACCCTTTTTTAAACTTTTTTTTACTCATCACAAATGCTTCTACCACAGTTTATTATCTGTCACTTTATTCCTAGTTATATGTACATATTTACTTTAATTACCTCGTACTCCTGCACATCGACTCGGTACTAGTACCCCGTGTATATAGCCAAGTTATCGTTACTCATTGTGTATTTATTATTATGTGTTTTACTTTTCTATTACTTCTCTATTGTTGGGAAGGGCTCGTAAGTAAGCATTTCACAATTGTTCACGAAGCGTGTGACAAATAAAATGTGATTTGCTTTTGATTTGATCCTCCTCCATCATCTCTATACTGACCTCTTATTGGCTGGCTCAACTCTTTCCTACTTGTCTCAGGTTCCATCCAATACCCATTCTCTGTAATGTACAGTACAGTTCAGTACAGTATAGTACAGTAGTGATGTAGGGTTTTGGAGTACAGAAAGGCTGTCAGTCCCAAATGGAACCTTATTCCTGATATAGTGCCCTACTTTTGACCAGAGCCCTATGGGCCCTTCAGGTCTGATTTTCTATGGAGCAGAAGGGAACTTTTGACTGTGGATACAGCAGGGTGAACCATGGAGCTCCTGGCCACAGCTGTTGCTGTTTGAGAGGACCAGTAGACAGTAATTACACTGCTGGCATTCAGACCTGCCCCTAAAAATAGAAATCATAATATCGTTGCCATGATATTGAGGGTGATGAGGAAGTGTTGATGCTGGATCTGACACAGAGTGTGTCTGAAATGGCACCCTTTTTCCTATGAAGTGCACCACGTTTGACCAGCGCTCTATGGGAATAAATAGGGAATATGGTGCCATTTCAGACGCAGCCATAGTGAATAAACAGCTCTCTGTTTCCTGGAGTTTGTGCAGTGCATTAATAGTCGTCTTAGTAACAGGGGTGACCTGTGAGGTGAACCACCAGGCAGGGCAACACCCTTCCTCTCCCAGGGCATAGGTGTGGGGTGTGGGGAGAGTGGGATGTGGGGTGTGGGAGGGGGAGAGCATGGTTTGTTTTGAGAAAACCCAGCCCTCCCTCCCTCCCCTTCCCTCTGGGCTGACTATTTTCTCTGTATACATCAATGATGTCGCTCTGGCTGCGGGTGATTCTCTGATCCACCTCTACACAGACGACACCATTCTGTATACTTCTGGCCCTTCTTTGGACACTGTGTTAACTAACCTCCAGACGACCTTCAATGCCATACAACTCTCCTTCCGTGGCCTCCAACTGCTCTTAAATGCAAGTAAAACTAAATGCATGGTCTTCAACCGATTGCTGCCCGCACCCGCACCCGCACCCGCACCCGCCCAACTAACATCACTACTCTGGACGGTTCGGACTTAGAATATGTGGACAACTACAAATATCTAGGTGTCTCGTTAGACTATAAACTCTCCTTCCAGATTCACATTAAGCATTACTTACTTATTTACTTATTATTACTTACTTACTACTTACTTACTTATTACTTACTCATTATTACTGTATTTATTTATTTATTTTGCTCCTTTGCACCCCATTATTTCTATTTCTACTTCGCACATTCTTCCACTGCAAATCAACCATTCCAGTGTTTTACTTGCTATATTGTATTTACTTCGCCACCAAGGCCTTATTTTTGCCTTGCCTTTGCTCACATCGTATATAGACTTATTTTTATACTGTATTATTGACTGTATGTTTGTTTTACTCCATGTGTGTTGCATGTGTCTAACTGCTTTGCTTTATCTTGGCCAGGTCACAATTGTAAATGCGAACTTGTTCTCAACTAGCCTACCTGGTTAAATAAAGGTGAAATATTTTTTTTTTTAAAGCATCTCCAATCCAAAATTAAATCTAGAATCGGCTTCCTATTTGGCAACAAAGCATCCTTCACTCATGCTGCCAAACATACCCTCGTAAAACTGACTATCCTACCGATCCTTGACTTCGGCAATGTCATTTACACAATAGCTTCCAACACTCTACTCAGCCAACTGGATGCAGTCTATCAAATTAGCCTCCAAATCCGTTTTGTCACCAAAGCCCTATGTACTACCCACCACTGCGACCTGTATGCTCTTGTTGGCTGGCCCTAGCTTCATATTCGTCGCCAAACCCACTGGCTCCAGGTCATCTATAAGTCTTTGCTAGGTAAAGTCCCGCCTTATCTCAGCACACTGGTCACCATAGTAGCACCCACCCATAGCATGCGCTCCAGCAGGTATATTTCACTGGTCACCCCGAAGCCAATTCTTCCTTTGGCCGCATTTCCTTCCAGTTCTCTGCTGTCAATGACTGGAACAAATTGCAAAAATCAATGAAGCTGGAGACTCATATCTCCCTCACTAACTTTAAGCATCAGCTGTCAGCGCAGCTCACAGATCATTGCACCTGTACATAGCCCATCTGTAAATAGCCCATCCAACTATCTCATCCCCATATTGTTTTAGTTTTTTGCTCCTTTGCACCCCAGTATCTCTACTTGCACATTCATCTTCTGCACATCTATCACTGCAGTGTTTAATTGCTAAATTGTAATTACTTTACCACTACGGCACATTTATTGCCTCACCTCCCTAATCTTACCTCATCTGCACACACTGTATATGGATATATAGATTTTTTTATATTGTGTTATTGACTACATTTGTTTATTCCATGTGTGACTCCATTATTCCATGTGTTGTTGTTTGTGTCGCACTGCTTTGCTTTATCTTGGCCAGGTCGCAGTTGTAAATTAGAACTTGTTCTCAACTGGCCTACCTGGTTAAATAAAGTTGAATATATATATATATTCTCTCGCTCTCTCTCTTATACAGACACCTCAACTCCTTCTCCTAAAACACCTGTTTTTCTTTCTCTCCTCCCCTTAGTCATCCAACACCACCCTCTCGCATACTCCACCTCCTCCAATTCTACCTCTGTCTCTCCTCTCCCCCCCCCCCCCCCCCCCCCCCCCAGAAACCTCTCCTACTTCCTTCTCACAGATTCTGAGGAATGCCAGGAATCCATGGCTCCTTGCAGATTCATGTTTTTCTTACATATGACTGCAATCTCAGAATCCAAGCTCTGAGAAGCCCTGTGAAGCCAAGCCTGTGTGTTTTTGGAGTGGTTTAGTTGGAAGAACTGGGAATGGGTTTTCATGGTGCACACACTAAACAAGATGCCCATTGTTCTTCAATTAGCACATCAGCCCCAGATCCGGACATGCCTGGGATCTTCCGTAGAGGACCGAACGGTAGATACGCTAAGATATGGCAGGCCAGACTGCATGGATGGGTGCTGCTGATGGTGATAACCCTGGTCTGCTGTTGGAGAGGGTCCCATTCTCACTTAACCTCCAAGCTGATAGCACTTTTCGTGACTTGAGTTATCCTTTGAAATATATTTTGTAATGTGGGTTACACAGCCACTGTGAAGATGGTAGTCTTGGTAGGTAATCAGACCAGTGATAGCCTGTATCGACTGACATGTTTGATTTGAATACATCACAGAAAACATCTTGTTCATTTCATGCCATTAGGTGTAAACTAAACAACCTTTAGTAATCTTTATTTGGAGGGGTTGATTTTGAAGTGGTTGCTGTGTGGACTGCATGCCTCCTCAGTCTTATCAGTTAGCCTGAGGTTTAGAACAGTTAGGAACAGGAGACTGCTCCAGCCTCTGAGCTATAGGTCTGTGTTTATCCGTGAGTCATAATGTTCACATTCAAGTTTAAAGTTTTATTAGGCATATGTACAGGATAAACATAGTATACCCCATCCAATAAAATGCTTAGGTTCATTCTCGACAACACAACTGTAATGGTTTTCTTCCGCTGAAGGAGACGAGGACCAAAATGCAGCGTGGTTAGTGTTAAACATCTTTAATATAGACGATAACCGAGAACACTACAAAAATACAAAACAATAAATGTGAAAACCGAAACAGTCCTGTGTGGTGAAACAAACACAGACACGGAAACAATCACCCACAAAACAACAGTGAAACCCAGGTTACCTAAGTATGATTCTCAATCAGAGACAACTAACGACACCTGCCTCTGATTGAGAACCATACCAGGCCGAACACAGAAAAACAACCTAGACACACAAAACATAGAATGCCCACCCAACTCACGTCCTGACCAACTAAAACAAACAATTAACACAATAACTAGGGTCAGAACGTGACAGAACGTGACGGCTCTGGCACCCCCTCCCAAGGTGCGGACTCCGGCCGCAAAACCTGAACCTATAGGGGAGGGTCTGGGTGGGCATCTGTCTGCGGTGGCGGCTCTGGCGCTGGACGTGGACCCCACTCCACCATAGTCTTAGTCCGCCTCTGTGGTCTCCTAGGAACGGCGACCCTTGCCGCCGACCCTGACCTGGGAACCCTAAACAACAGGCCCACCGGACTGAGGGACACCTCTGGACTTAAGGGGTAGCTCAGGACTGAGGGGTAGCTCAGGACTGATAGGTAGCTCAGGACTGAGAGGTAGCTCAGGACTGAGAGGTAGCTCAGGACTGAGGGGTAGCTCAGGACTGAGGGGTAGCTCAGGACTGATAGGTAGCTCAGGACTGATAGGTAGCTCAGGACTGAGAGGTAGCTCAGGACTGAGGGGTAGCTCAGGACTGAGGGGTAGCTCAGGACTGAGGGGTAGCTCAGGACTGAGGGGTAGCTCAGTTCTGGCAGATTCTGGCTGACTGACGGCTCTGGCAGCTTCTGGCTGACTGACGGCTCTGGCAGATCCTGGCTGACTGGCGGCTCTGGCAAATCCTGGCTGACTGGAGGCTCTGGCAGATCCTGGCTGAATGGCGGCTCTGGCATATCCTGGCTGAATGGCGGCTCTGGCAGATCCTGGCTGACTGGCGGCTCTGGCGGCTCCAGGCTGACTGGGGGCTCCATGCTGACTGGCAGCTCTGGCGGCTCCATGCTGACTGGCGGCTCTGGCGGCTCATGACAGACTGGCGGCTCTGGCGTCTCATGACAGACGGGAGACTCTAGCAGCTCTGGACAGACGGGAAACTCTAGCAGCTCTGGACAGACGGGAGACTCTAGCAACTCTGGACAGACGGGAGACTCTAGCAGCTCTGGACAGACGGGAGACTCTAGCAGCTCTGGACAGACGGGAGACTCTCGCAGCTCTGGACAGACGGGAGACTCTAGCAGCTCTGGACAGACGGGAGACTCTAGCAGCTCTGGACAGATGGGAGACTCTAGCAGCTCTGGACAGACGGGAGACTCTAGCAGCTCTGGACAGACGGGAGACTCTCGCAGCTCTGGACAGACTGGAGACTCCGGCAGCGCTGGAGAGGAGGAAGGCTCTGGCAGCGCTGGACAGAGGAGCTCTGGCGCCTCTGGACTGAGGGGCTCTGGTGCCTCTGGACTGAGGGGCGGAAGCTCTGACAGCACCGGACAGGCGAGAGACTCCGGCAGCGCTGGAGAGGAGGAAGGCTCAGGCAGCGCTGGACAGAGGGGCTCTGGCGCCTCTGGACTGAGGGGCTCTGGTGCCTCTGGACTGAGGGGAGACTCCGGCAGCGCCGGACAGACGGGAGCACCTGTAGCCAAAGAACGGAGAGACAGCCTGGTGCGGGGTGCCGGCACTGGTGGTACCGGGCTGAGGACACGCACCTCAGGGTGAGTGCAAGGAACAGGACACACCGGGTTGTGAAGGTGTACTGGAGACCTGGTGTGTATAGCCGGCATCAAATCTTGCGGAACTCTAACACAAGTTTCAGGCTGAGTACGAGGAACTGACACAGGTGGCATCGGACAGCTAACACGCTCCTCAGGGCGAATGCCGTGCATACTACGCCAAACCAACAGCTCTCTCTCTACTCTGTCCAATAACTCCTCAACATTCTCAGATGCACACCTCAACTTCGCCGACTGCTCTGATTCCATCCATGGCTCCTTACGGTAAACAAAGGGAGTTGGTTCAGGTCTGACTCCTGACTCTGCCACACTCTCCCCCCCCCCCCCCCCCCCCCCCCCCCCCCCAATACATTTTTGGGGCTGCCTCTCGGGCTTCCAGCCGCTCTGCTGCCATGCTAGCTCCTCATAATGCCGCCTCTCTGCTTTCGCTGCCTCCAGCTCTGCTTTGGGGCGGCGAATAGAATAAACATTTAAAGCAGTACATATTCTGATCTAATAAATATTAC